>NC_139945.1:17668926-17721426 GCF_963454915.1 Gymnoscopelus microlampas | reverse complement strand
CATCACCAGCATGATGAATGTAACACTGAGTAAAAAAAATGACTATTTTTACTGGGTGTCAAATGAATCACTTAGGATTCTGCTGTGCACTTCATACTCCACAACACTGAGAGGCGACGGAGGCCAGCCTTTGTTTTTAAGGAAAGAAAAGGATGCCCCGAGGTGCTTTTCATGCACCAGCACGGTACATAAAACACTTGGATGAAAAGTTGCAATGCAGATACAGTATAAATGATGTGTTTTTGTGCCGGAACAGAAACGGTACATAAATCATTTGGATGAAAGTCGTGGCACAGACACATATAATGATGTTGGGAACGGGGGACATTTTATGCAACTCAGTCAAGGATAAAGAGACCATTAAAGGAATAAATTATAGAGATAATATTTGAGGTATTTGTTTTATGCAAGCATGCAGGGCACAGCCAAGATTTCAGCTTCAAAGTTTACTCAAGTAGGCCTACTGTACAGTTTTTAGGTACTTTTATTTACTTTATTAGAGTGTTTACATTCTTGGATGTACTTAACAGATTTGTCAAAAATGTTTAAAAAAATAGCTTTTGTACAAGCATGCAGTGACACGCTGTGAGCTTGTATATCTCCTATTTTTGAATAGCCAATGTATAACATATGGATAGAGTGGTTAAAATGATTGTGAAGCTATTAACTCATTTTGCTGGTGACCCCCTGAACCCCCCCCCCCCCCCCCCCCCCCCCCGACACATACACTTTGAGAACTTCCCACTCCACTGCTATAAATATCACTTTTTAATCCACTACAATTATTTGAAATTACGATCTATTATTATAGATAAAGCTACCCAGCAGCACAGTAAAGTCATTAAAATCAGCCCCATATCTTAACCAGCTGCGACATTAAAGTGATGAACACATTAATGCATTACTAATTACAATCCAATAAGGATGGACCCATTCTGCATAATGAGTACTTTCACGTGTGGTATAGTAAGTATATTGTGCTGCCAATACTTTTGTAGCCTATGAAAAATCAGAGACAGGGTACTACTTACCTACACCACTGGCTATGCTATATCCTTTCAAAGACAGGGTGGAAGATAATGATGTGTTGCCGCTCTCGTTCCCCCCTGTCACCTTGGTACCGTGTACTGTGCTGACGTGCCCTCGAGCCATGACAGTCAAACACCATGTACGGGTATTAACTCTAAATGTAGCTGTCACTGTTATATTCTGAGGAAGACACAGGAAACCTCTCGCAGGATGATAATAATAATAATAGTCTTTATTGTCCCCTCAGGGACATTCAACATTCACAGTCTGTTCCAACAGACAAAAATATCATATAGCTCAAAACAACATAACACCAAGACAAAACATGAAGTCTCCAGTACGCACAGAACCATCATATCAGCGTGACAGTTTGTTTAGTACACTTGTGGCTGAAGGGTCAAAACTCCTACTAAAACGAACCATGATATGCCATTTCAAAGTTCTGTTTCCTCGTCCAGATGGCATGAGTCTGAAGTGACGATTGCTAAACGTGTGATGGCTTTATTGTTCATATCAGAAAGTGTTGGTGTGGGAAGTCTGACGATCTTAGAGGCAATACGGGTAATACCAGTACATATACCATTGTTCTGCCTGGCCTTGAAGTAATTAAAGCTGCAATTCGTATGTTTTGTGTCTTTACAACCCTTGTCTCCCATGTGGGATACCAAATACTTGTACAGTATATACTTTTTAGCCAAAGGGAGATACTGCCCTTATGAGCTTTGGGCAGTACTACTTGTCAACCTACAGGTGTCCCAACTGACACCAGGGTCTCAGTGGAAGAGTAGGGAGACCACTTCCAACCACTGCAGATGTACTAGTTATATTTAACTACCATACTAATTGGTTAAAATTACATTTTATTCATCCAAATAACTGCAGCGTTAACGACCACACTATAGTAAAAGAGACTAGTTTAATTCAGTGGAAATTATGCTTTTCAATCCATTTCCAAATGCATGCTCGTTATTATTTATCATGCAAGGTATAGGCAGGGGCCTGCGACCGACAGAAGTGTGCCACTGCCCTCTGCTGGCAAAGAAATCTAACTGCATGTCAGTTCTGGACAATGGTTCCGTGTGTGTGTGTGTGTGTACACTGCACTGCAGGTAAACTTTTCTTCGGTGAAACACACACACACACACACACACACACGTAATTTCACGAGTTCACGTAATGAGTAAGCTCACCCGAGTGACTCGACACTTCCTACACACGCAAATTTAATAAATAGTGAAAATAGCCAACTTACAACCTCACAACTCTGTGGTGTGAGCTTTTAGATCGGATATGTTTTGCTGCACGACACCTTGGTACAACAAAGTATAAAATAGAGTTTGAATGGGTTTAACAAGCTCTGTGTGTGTGTGTGTGTGTGTGTGTGTGTGTGTGCGTGTGTGTGTGTGTGTGTGTGTGTGTGTGTGTGTGTGTGTGTGTGTGTGTGTGTGTGTGTTTTCCTCTCCAGACACACACAGGCAGATGAACATGTGATCCAGCACTGTTTCTGCTACACCTCCACTGTCCTCACCTCAACGCTGGCTTTCCAGAAAGAACAGAAACTCAAAGTGGAGTGCCAGGTAACACGCATGCACACACACACACACACACACACACACACACACACACACACACACACACACACACACACACACACACACACACACACACACACACACACACACACACACACACACACACACACACACACAAAGTTCTTGCACATCCAGTGCACGACACAATTGCGAATCCATAGCCTCTATAATAGGTCTTGGGACTAAAGAGAAGGTAAATATTAACATATTAATACAGACACGCAAGCGAGCACACACACACACACACACACACACACACACACACACACACACACACACACACACACACACACACACACACACACACACACACACACACACACACTCTAAATAAACTTTTTATAGGGCCAAAAAAATAAAAGTTATACAGTAGGACCAACAGACCTAACAAAATGAGACATGCGGTCAAATACAGCAGTGGTTCTCAAACCTTTTTGACACAGGTCACCCCTGTAAATAACTTTTTCATCCACGGCACCCCTGAATTACATTGTTACTTACTTACTTAGAGGACCCTCCATTTATGTCATATTACGGTACTTAAAAATGAAAATATTTCCGCCTAAGATACAATATGTCATGAGGAAAACTTGAGAGAGTATCAATTTCCATTAGGGCAGGTTGAAAATAATTCTATACTTGACGTTTAACCACTCTGGGTGGAACATTCATCAAAAATAGCAGATCTACAAGCTCACAACGCATCGCGTTGCGATGCGTTGTGAGCTTGTAGATCGGCTATTTTTGACAAAGAGATTTGGTGTAGGTCCAAAAGTGATATAGATCCATTTCAAATATTATCAAAACATTCTGAGGCACCCCTGGACTGGTGTCACGGTACCCTAGGGTGCCACGGCACCCACTTTGAGAAACCCTGAATTACAGGGGAGGACAGCAATAGACTTCAACAACACAAACCCTGAACCCCCCCCCCCCCCCCCACTGCTATCAGAGCTATCGGTAAGGTCCCCGCTGGCTCGACCCATAGCCCCATCTTTTGTCATTCCAGGAAGAATTCAGCACCAGCCAGGTAAACACCAACAAAGAGGAATGAATTAATAGAACTTACCAACAACTTTAACTGTAATTATCAAACCAAGTGAACGAGTGTGCATACTCTTAACAAACGATACTAAAACAAAACAAACCGTTTGTGTTTTATGCATCTTAAGTGACTGCAAATGAAAACAAACTAGAAAAGTGCGCCCCTCTGAGCGCAAATCTCCACCAGGCTGAGTTGCCTAGACAGGTCTGTGTAAGTCATGGGATGTGGTCATCAGGTCGTGTGGAGGGGGGTACGTGTGGAGGGGGGTAGTATTTGTATAACATGCAGTGCAACTTGTCACATTCATGAAACTGAATGAAGCATGTTTTCCACATGACTCCAAACATAACGTGTAAATTGGTGTGAGTTTTGGATCAAATCTGCAGTGTCTGAGCGATGTACACATGCCACACGGACGGACACACTTAGACACACACACACACAGAGCAGTTGGCAAACACTTTGTTATCCGGGGAGCTCTTCAATTGCACGCTCTGCTTTTCTCCATAGGCACTCTTACAAGTTGCCAAGAATCTCTTCACACACTTAGGTGAGTCTCTCTCTCTCTCTCTCTCTCTCTCTCTCTCTCTCTCTCTCTCTCTCTCTTAATCTCTCTGTAACTGTAACTGTAACTTTTCAGGATCCAAATTCAAAAACGGCAAAAGCAGCAGATCTACAAGCTCAAAACGCGTCGCTTCGCACCGCGTTTCGAGCTTGTGGACCTGCTACTTTTGATGCTTGTGTGTGACGCTGTAGTATGAACAAGTAGGGTGTTAATTCATTAAAATATGGAGATAAGAGGTTTCTGCCCGACAGCAACGATATATCTCTACTTACTAAAAGCTGTTTGAACTGCATGCTGCTAGATGAAAGCCACACAGCAGCCACACTGTTCCTGAGCCAATGTTACGTCAGACACATTTTGAGACCATTACCCTGGGGATACGGATATGGCCAATTGGGAAAAGCTCCAATAATTGGCCATAGACTCAAATGGAGGGTCATATGATCAATGATGGACCATTAGACTGATCACTAATGGAGCAGAATGAATTGAAAGTAGCCGCAATAAAGATGTTCAATGGACTAACAATGTAACCCCAATGACCTAGAAAGGGACATGATACTGATTGAGCCACTGGGAAACGCATTGCATTGAACTCTCTCTCTCTCTCTCTCTCTCTCTCTCTCTCTCTCTCTCTCTCTCTCTCTCTCTCTCTCTCTCCATGTTGTAGATGATGTGTCGGTGCTGCTGCAGGAGATAATAGTCGAAGCCAGGAACCTCAGTGATGCAGAAATGTAAGCTCCCTGATTGGTCCTCAAATGCCTCCATGAGAGAGAGAGAGAGAGTGTGTGTGTGCGAGTGTGTATCTTCAGATGTTGTTAGTGACTTTATCTCCCCCTCTTGCCTACAATGCAACAGTATTTTGCTTGGTGGAATGGATCATAGAAAAGCATGAAGTAGTGAAATACTGCACCATCATTCAGCACGCGCGCACGTGTGTGTGTGTGTGTGTGCTAATAATATTCCCCCAATATTCTGAATGTCTGACCTAATCATTGCTATGGTTGTGTTGTGATCGACTGGTGTACTGCATTGGTCGGGTCTTGAACCTGCAACCTTCGGCTCACCAGGCAGTGACTCTATCCATTCACCTATGGCGGTCTTCTTTAGTCTGATGCTTAAGGCAGTCTATTATAAATTGTGGGAAAAAAGGGCAGACTTATACTAAGAGTCAAGTGTACAAAATGTAAGTTGTAAAAAAAAAAAAAGTCAAGACTATACTGATAATATTACCAGTTTTACCCAGCTAATGTCTGCCCTCAAAGGATCAGTTGTAAATGTCTTGCTCATACCGCTGTGATCAAGTCTTGAACCTGCAACCTTCGGCTCACCAGGCTGTGACTCTAACCATTCTGCCTACTGCTGTCTTCTTTGAATCTGTGGTTCTAAAACATTTAGTTTTCAAGGACCCCCCAAATTGACTTTTATTTGGCAGTGGACCGCAATGTGAAAAGATGTAGTATCAGGGCCCCCCATGAAAAAGATTTATATTCAAAACTTAAAAAGAATATATCTATTTAATGTGTTGATATTTTCACACGATGTCATGGTTAAGAATCAAACTCATAACCTTTTGTTTCTCAGGCAGGCTTTTTATCCAGTGGGCCACTGTGCCATGCCAAGATTTGAAGGCCAAATAGGCAATGACAGAAAAGCTTGTTTCCATTGGTGTTCATTAACATTGAAACATCTAGACAAGTAACAGCACAGCAAACCATAGACAAAGTAATATGCTGTGAAGTTCTTTTTTCTTTTTCTTTTTTTAAAGTACTTTTGTGTGTTGTTCCCCAAAAAGGAATGAAGACCATTCATAGTAAGGCAGCTGATGGCTCAGTGTGTAGACACACTGCCTACATATCCAGAGGCTGTGGGTTCAAGCCCCACTCACTCTTTGCCCTTAACCTTTCCTTTACAGAAGAGGTTCAGGTCCAGAAGATCAACTGAAAACTACCAGGAAGGCTATGTTTGTCATCCAACTGTTAGCTCAATGGGTTGAGACGCAGTATACATGATCCAGAGGCCATGAGTTCAAATCCCATTGATGTCTTTCCTATGATTCTTTCCTTTGCAGACTGGCTTCCAGAAGATCAACTGAAATCTACCAGGAAGGCTTTACTTGTCAGCCATCTGTTAGCTCAATGGGTTGAGACGCAGTATTCATGATCCAGAGGCCATGAGTTCAAATCCCATTGATATCTTTCCTATGATTCTTTCCTTTGCAGACTGGCTTCCAGAAGATCAACTGAAAACTACCATGAAGGTTGTACTTGTCAGCCATCTGTTAGCTCAATGGGTTGAGACGCAGTATACATGATCCAGAGGCCATGAGTTCAAATCCCACTGGTGTCTTTACTGTGATGCTTTCCTTTGCAGACTAACTTCTAGAAAAACAAGTTAAAACCACCAGGAAACCTGTAACTCTCAGCCAACAGCTTAGCTCAACTGGTAGAGCGTCTGTCCAATTCAATTCAATTCAATTCAATTTTATTAAAGTGTCAAATCACAACAAGTTGTCTCAAGACACTTTACATGTAAATAACATGTAAAGTGACTTGACTTGACTTGACTTGACTTGACTTGACATGACTTGACTTGACTTGAGTGGGTTCGATTCCCACTCGAGTCAAGTGTCCCCGGTAACTTGACTGATATCCTTAGTGATGTTTCCCTTTGCAGACTAACTTCTAGAAAACAAGTTAAAACCACCAGGAAACCTGTAACTCTCAGCCAACAGCTTAGCTCAACTGGTAGAGCGTCTGTCCAATAACATGACTTGACTTGACTTGAGTGGCTTCGATTCCCACTCGAGTCAAGTGTCCCAGGTAACTTGGGGCAACGGTTAAATTACCGTTACCTGGGACACTTGACTCAAGTGGGAATCGAACCCACTCCAGTCAAGTCAAGTCATGTTATTGGACAGACGCTCTACCAGTCAAGCTATGCTGTTGGCTGAGAGTTACAGGTTTCCTGGTGGTTTTAACTTGTTTTCTAGAAGTTAGTCTGCAAAGGGAAGCATCACTAAGGATATCAGTCAATTTATCCGTTGCCCCAAGATATCGGGGACACTTGACTCGAGTGGGAATCGAACCCACTCAAGTCAAGTCAAGTCATGTTATTGGACAGACACTCTACCAGTTGAGCTAAGCTGTTGGCTGAGAGTTACAGGTTTCCTGGTGGTTTTAACTTGTTTTTCTAGAAGTTAGTCTGCAAAGGAAAGCATCACAGTAAAGACACCAGTGGGATTTGAACTCATGGCCTCTGGATCATGTATACTGCGTCTCAACCCATTGAGCTAACAGATGGCTGACAAGTACAGCCTTCCTGGTAGTTTTCAGTTGATCTTCTGGAAGCCAGTCTGCAAAGGAAAGAATCATAGGAAAGACATCAATGGGATTTGAACTCATGGCCTCTGGATCATGTATACTGCGTCTCAACCCATTGAGCTAACAGTTGGATGACAAATATAGCCTTCCTGGTAGATTTCAGTTGATCTTCTGGAAGCCAGTCTGCAAAGGAAAGACATCAATGGGATTTGAACTCATGGCCTCTGGATCATGAATACTGCGTCTCAACCCATTGAGCTAACAGATGGCTGACAAGTACAGCCTTCCTGGTAGTTTTCAGTTGATCTTCTGGAAGCCAGTCTGCAAAGGAAAGAATCATAGGAAAGACATCAATGGGATTTGAACTCATGGCCTCTGGATCATGTATACTGCGTCTCAACCCATTGAGCTAACAGTTGGATGACAAATATAGCCTTCCTGGTAGTTTTCAGTTGATCTTCTGGAAGCCAGTCTGCAAAGGAAAGAATCATAGGAAAGACATCAATGGGATTTGAACTCATGGCCTCTGGATCATGAATACTGCGTCTCAACCCATTGAGCTAACAGATGGCTGACAAGTACAGCCTTCCTGGTAGTTTTCACTTGATCTTCTGGAAGCCAGTCTGCAAAGGAAAGAATCATAGGAAAGACATCAATGGGATTTGAACTCATGGCCTCTGGATCATGTATACTGCGTCTCAACCCATTGAGCTAACAGTTGGATGACAAACATAGCCTTCCTGGTAGTTTTCAGTTGATCTTCTGGAAGCCAGTCTGCAAAGGAAAGAATCATAGGAAAGACATCAATGGGATTTGAACTCATGGCCTCTGGATCATGAATACTGCGTCTCAACCCATTGAGCTAACAGATGGCTGACAAGTACAGCCTTCCTGGTGCTTTGACTTGAACAACAAACAAGACAAATAACTTTAAAAAAAAATGTGTTACAGCATAAATATAAATCTTTTTCATGGGGGGCCCTGACACTACATCTTTTCACATTGGGGTCCACTGCCCAAATACATGTCAATTTGGGGGGTTGACAACAAAACGTTTCAGAACCACAGATTCCAAGGAAACAGCTGTAGGTGAATGGATAGAGTCACTGACTAGTGAGCCGCAGGTAACAGGTTCAAGCCTCAGCTATAGCAGCAAGTCAGGATGTCAAATCAAATAGGTATTATTAGGAGTGAAATGGTTGTGTTTCTTCACCCCAACTGCACATGACATCAGTTTACATGCACGTTATTTTCAGTGATGAAGACAAACCGCACAGATGTTCACTGTACTTTAGTACATTTTGTAAACTTATGACTCTGAGTTGAGTATAGCCTGACTTAAACAAACAAATAACAACTTAGTATAGTCAGATTATTTTTTACACAACTTACATTTTGTAATCAAACTACCGAAACGAAAGTTGGTCACCACCGAAACGAAAGTTAAATCCGAAAAAATCACTAAGTGTGGAGGCCAAAATCGTCCCCCCAAAAACCTGTTAGGAGTACGTTTCAAGCAATTTAGAGTTGATTGGTAGGCCTAGTACTTTGTAGTGACTTTTTTTGGTCCCTAACATTCATCGAGCTCTGGACTTAGTACATTTTTTTTTTCACCATTGGGTCACTACCGAAACGAAAGTTTGTCACTACCGAAACGAGAGTTAAATCCGAAAAAATCACTAAGTGTGGAGGCCAAAATCGTCCCACCAAAAACCTCTTAGGAGTACGTTTCGGGCAATTTAGAGTTGATTGGTAGTACTTTGTAGTGACTTTTTTTGGTCCCTAACATTCATCGAGCTCTGGACTTAGTACATTTATTTTTTCACCATTATGTCACTACCGAAACGAAAGTTTGTCACTACTGAAACGAAAGTTAAATCCGAAAAAATCACTAAGTGTGGAGGCCAAAATACTCCCCCCAAAAACCTGTTAGGAGTACGTTACAGGCAATTTAGAGTTGATTGGTTATTTTCGTTTCGGTAAAATTTATTTTACAGAAACGAAAGTTAAATCCGAAAAAATCACTAAGTGTGGAGGCCAAAATCGTCCCCCAAAAAAACTGTTAGGAGTACGTTTCAGGCAATTTAGAGTCGATTGGTAATTTTCGTTTCGGTAAAATTTATTTCACCGAAACGGTTTTAACTTGTTTTTCTATATACTTACTAATACTAATATATAACTAACTAACATACTTACTAATATATAACTAACTAACTAATATACTTACTAATACTAATATATAACTAACTAATATACTTACTAATACTAATATATAACTAACTACTATCGCATAACTAATATACTTACTAATACTAATATATAACTAACTAATATACAGTTAGTATATTATAGTATATTATATTAGTGTGTGTGTGTGTGTGTGTGTGTGTGTGTGTGTGTGTGTGTGTGTGTGTGTGTGATTGCGTGATTGCAGCTGCTCTGTGTTCCTGTTGGATCGATTCACCCATGAGTTGGTGGCCAAGGTGTTTGATGGGGGCTTGGTTGATGAGGAGGTACAGTACACACACACACACACACACACACACACACACACACACACACACACACACACACACACACACACACACACACACACACACACACACACACACACTAGAGATGCGCGGATGGCCTCTCACGTCACCCGAATCCGCATGTACAAATTAATTATCCGCCCGTTATCCAACCGCAATGATTATATTATCCAATTTAAATATCCGCACCAACCGTTTTTCCCGTATGTCAAAATATTATTATTTTCTGGTATTCCCCGTTAGTTTTAGTATTAGTTGTGCCGTGCGATGCGATCACAAAATGCATTGATTTAGCCTATGGAATGTCGGTGCGTCTTTTCTTTTTTTTTAAACCGGTGCTGCGCTGAACATACAGAGCGCACTGGTCTGCTGCGTTCAACATACAGACTCCGTGCGGCATCCAACATACAGGCATCCAACATAGATGCGGCATCCAACATACAGAGCACACTGCTCTGTATGTTGTATGTATTCTCACCGGTTTAAAAAAAAGAAAAAAGACGCACCGAGATTCCATAGGCTAAATCAATGCAGTTTGTGATCGCATCGCACAGAGGCTGCTCTACACACTCACACAGACACAAGCACGCAGAGATTTAGCTATTTTATGGATAGATATATTAGATGTCATTAATTTATTAGCCGCAATATTTCACCCGCGGTTTATCCGTGTGTGTGTGTGTGTGTGTGTGTGTGTGTGTGTGTGCGTGCGTGCGTGCGTGCGTGCGTGCGTGCGTGCGTGCGTGCGTGCGTGCGTGCGTGCGTGCGTGCGTGCGTGCGTGCGTGCGTGCGTGCGTGCGTGCGTGCGTGCGTGCGTACAGAAGGAGTTCCGTATCCCAGCAGACCAGGGCATAGCGGGCCACGTGGCGACCACCGGTCAGATCCTCAACATCAAGGACGCTTACTCCCATCCTCTGTTCTATCGAGGCATGGACGACAGCACGGGCTTCAAGACGCGCAACATCCTGTGCTTCCCCATCAAAGATGAGAACAACGGTAGGACACTCCTGGAACGGGTTGACCTGCTTTCACTCACACGCCATATCGCCAGTCGAGACAAGTGGTCTTATGCTGCGTTCAACAAAAAAAAAGTCCGGAATTCAAAATGTACTTGAGTAAAAGTACAAAAGTGTTGATATCAAAATGTACTTAAAGTACCAAAAGTGAAAGTACTAAAATGTTTGAAAATAGCAGATCTACAAGCTCACAACGCGTCGCATCGCGACGCGTTGTGAGCTTGTAGATCGGCTATTTTCAAATAGCCTAGGTTTAGAATAGTGCTAAAGTGGTTAATGTATGTTTCATAATATCATAATTTATATCTGAAAAGTAACTAGTAACTAAAGTTTTCAAATAATTGTAGTGTACTAAAAGTACAATATTTGCCTTTGAGATGTAGTGGAGTAGAAGTAAAAGTATTGGAAATTGGAAATGCTCAAGTAAAGTACAAATACCTCAAAATTGTACTTAAGTACAGTACCTAAGTACATGTATTTAGTTACTCCACCACTGCCTACCAGTGAGGAGCCCCCACCGGCAGGACGTAGAGCCTTCGTCCTACTCCTCCCGCCCAACACTCCCTGCTGACAGGCGCCGCCCCAGTCAGCCCCAGTCAGGCACCGAGTGCCGCGCTATGAACTTGTAGATCTGCTATTTTTGAAAATTCGTGAAAATGTGTGCAAATCTTTGAATATATATATTTTTAAAGCGAACATTTTTAACTCAAATCTTTGCTCCTGGGGGGTCCCTGGAACAAAATATTTTGATGGGGGTCTGCGGCCAAATACATATAATTTCGGGGGTCCTTGACATGAAAAAGATTGAGCACCGCTGATATAGAAACATACGTTTTTCAGAAAACTGTTGGGATTTAGGAGACATGTAGAATCGGCTTCAGGTCTCAATGGGTTAAACGAATCGGTGTGCAAAAGTACCGCAAATGGACGATCTACAAGCTATTTTAGTTATTTTCGAAAATGTATTGTTATTATTTTTATAATCAATTAAATGTATTAGTTTCCTACAGTTGCCAGGTTTAGCGAGAGAAACAAGCAACCAGGTTCATGAAAACAACCACAATCCGAACTCTAGAGCCCCGCGCAGCGGCTAGACGGGGACCTCTAGTATGGCTACAAACCGGCCAGGTGTTACCCTTAAAAGAAGTGTTTCTCAAGCCTTACTGCGTAGATGAAAAGGGTATACGGGTTAAATAGCTGCAGGGAAACTGGTAAATTGCCAGAGAAGGGGAGTGGAAATGGTGCAGCGAAAACGTTGACACTGATTGATTGACGCTGCACTGCATCAGTGGAGCGGATGAAGAAAGTTGTGACCAAAGCTCAGCTGTGATGTATAGAGCCTGTCACGCGGGGACAAGTGTCAGGCATCAGGCTTGTAGCTTCCACTGAGAGTGACTTGTGGGCCTGTCACTTTGTGGCCACTGCTGTGGCAACACAGCATTACGTGAGAAATTGGACCTCTAGCTTCTCAGATGTGACCTTTTCACGGCTGTCTGGACTGTGGCTTTGTCCTCGTCACGACAGCTGTGGGGAAGCTCAGGCCTCTGCCACGGAGAGCTGATGTCACAGTAATGTAGTCTCAGAAGACACTGTTCTGCACCACTGAACCATACGTTCTACCACTCAATGTTCTGTTTCCCTTCCTTTCCCTTCCCCCGGCTTTCTCTCTCTCTCTCCGTCCATCTCATCGCCACTTTACATCTTTCCAATTTTCTGAGCTTTCCTCCTTCTGCCTATCACTCGTTCTCTTGCTCCTTCTTTCCTCCATCCTGCCCCCCGCCCCCCTTCTCTCTCTCTCTCCCTCCCTCCTTTCCATTCCTTTCTCTCCTTCCCCATACCTGTCGTTTCCTTCCGCCATCTTGTGCTTCATCCGTATCCTTCGCTTCTTGACACCTATGTTGATACATGCTAGTTATACAATGCATATAGATGCTGTCGGGCAGAAACCTCTCATCTCCATATTTTAACTTTTTGTGTTTTTTAATGAATGCCCTACTTGATCATAGTACAGCGTCACACAAAAGTAGCAAAAGTAGCAAAAGTAGCAAGCACCGCGTTTTGAGCTTGTAGTCCATGAGCCAGACAAGATTTCATTACCGAAAGAGTGGGCAAAACCATACCTATATTAAATTGTTTATAGGGTCAATTTAAGTAAATTATGATAACCTTTCCACAGGAGCAGCTTTTTCATATTCATCACACATTTTGTTATTTTCCCCAATACGTATATACATACAAATCACAAGTTTTCTGAAATTGTATATTTAAATATGCAAATTGGGCATTAGGAAAATATGCCCGAATTTGCATAACTTTCCAGAATCAACATTGGAACATTGGACAAAGCCAGAGTGAACATTCTTATTTCATTTTGTTAAGATGTTGGAGTCAAAGGTTTTTAACGAGGGAATATTCAATATCTGGCTCAATTTTGGGGCCCTGGCTCATGGACTGTTGTAGATCTGCTACTTTTACTGTTTTCTTATTTGAATCCTGAAATGTTCTGGACATGCTGTAGGAAGTTTCCATCCGACAGAGACAATATTTATGTTGGCTACTTGCGTTTTGTTGTTTACATAAAATTTCCTTCACTTGAACACCTGCTAGTAAATGTTATTTAGATAGCATGTTCTTTGGACAGATGTTATAGGTTTGACCAGAGCCATATAAGGAGAGTTGTGTCACCTCCGTTCACTTCATTGGGCCAGTCCGAGGAGCCGAATAGTGACAATTTCAAAGCAGTGGCGTAGCCAGAACGCTAGCCGAGGCTGGGCGTTATTAGCGGTTTTTGATGCTTTTTTGCGGGTTTGTGACGGATTTTGGGTACCTATATATACACTGTTATCAAAATGGCAGAATATGACATGATTTTTTTTTTTTTTAAGTAGTTATAATTTCTTTTTTTTATTTTATATATATTTTATATATATATATATATATATATATATATATATATATATATATATATATACACACACACAGGGGTCCCCAGAAAAAGTAGTTAATCAATATAGCATCACAATCCTTTTAAGCACTTAAACCATTATTTTATATTTTGGCTATTCATAAATAGCAGATCTACAAGCTCATAACATGTTATTCTGCTATTTTTGAAAAATCGTTTGTTTTCGAAAAACATTCTGAACTCAAATCTTTGCTTCTGGAGGTCCCTGGAACAAAATATCTTTGAGACGGGGGTCTGCAGCCAAATACATATCATTTTGGGGGTCCTTGACATGAGCACCACTCATATAGCAACACAAGTTGTTGAAGACATGTTTAATGTGCTTCTCTCTCTCTCTCTCTCTCTCTCTCTCCATGTCTCCCTGTTCACTTGGCTGTCTCTCTCTCTCTCTCTCTCTCTCTCTCTCTCCCTCCCAGAGGTTATTGGTGTGGCGGAGTTGGTCAATAAAACCAATGGGCCGTGGTTTAACCGCTTTGACGAGGACCTGGCCACAGCCTTCTCCATCTACTGTGGTATCAGCATCGCCCACGTGAGTCTCTCTCTCCTCTCTGACATTCATCTTCAAAGACGTTGGCTCTGTGACCAAACGGCGTAATTACAGGGCCTCCCATAAATTCACTGTACTTCACACAGATAACAGTGATGTATTTCCCCCCAACAGAGGAACTATACAGGCTTAGCGCGCCAACACTGACCTTGCGTCAAAAACATCTTCAAAATGAAAAAGTCAATATTGTTCTTATCATATTTACGCCCAGAACCCCTTCTAGCTTTACCTTCTCCCACATTAAT
Source organism: Gymnoscopelus microlampas (assembly GCF_963454915.1). Lineage (NCBI taxonomy): Eukaryota > Metazoa > Chordata > Actinopteri > Myctophiformes > Myctophidae > Gymnoscopelus > Gymnoscopelus microlampas. The sequence continues at coordinate 17,706,565 of NC_139945.1, read as the reverse complement.
TCAGGAAGCTTTGTACTGTATTTTTCTAAAGGTCATTCACAGCCTGACTGTATATGGACACATTATTCTACGCTATAAAAGACTTAAAAGACTACCGTCTGGCACCTCCTCACACTAGAAGTGTACTTTTGAAAGACTTTTAAAAGGACACATCTATCGACAATTTTCATGGACTATAAGATTTAGCAAAGACTGCGGATTTTGCAGGGTCACTGTATGCAAGAATTCAACAAGACTATACATCTGAAATCACATACTACATGCATGCTACATACTTATCAGTATGCTATTTTTCAACATTCTTAAGAGTTTAATTTGGGACATAGGCCTACTAATCACATGATATCGAACCACATGTTAGGAAAGTGCCCCATCTTCTGACACAGAAGGGGAAAGAGATTTGTTGTTCACCAGCATTATGCCATTGTTGTTGTTGTGCGCTCCATGCTACCTGCAGTGTTGCCAGATCGCCAAAAGGATTTCCACTTTGACCCATAGGGGGCGCCACACTTGCGCAAAATGTAATCGTTTGATGCAAAAAAAAACGGATTCTTGGGGCGATTAATCCTCTCAAAATGAAATAAATACAAGTGATGTCAGGAGTGAAGTGACAACGTAATAAGAAATTAGTTGGAAGGGCCTATTTCTTTAGTGGGAGGGGCCTATTTATTAAAATCAAAACACCATGTATCACAAACGCAGGATCCGATCAGCACCGAATTCGAATCGCACGGCCTCCGACTGTATTCCTCTTAGGTCAAAGGCTTTTTTTCACGTCTATGAAGACCCCCACAGCGTACTCCCGGGTGATCTACGGTATGCCGCTTGAAATGGCTTCTATTACTTCTATCACTGCCATGATGAGCATGTGCCAAGACTGAAGACTTGCGATAATGTTAAACATGTATAAATTGAACCGAACTGTCAGGATGAGAAAAAGATTGGCTTAAGACAGTGAGGATTACCACCTTACACAAAATAGATGACGAGAGCACGCGGCAACTCGCCGCGACTCGAGCAAAACTGTCATGTGTCATAACTAAAGTTAAATTGAAATGCGGCTTGGTGTGAATCCCCTCAACCGTTCTTCTGTAATAACAATAATAATAATACCTTTTATTTGTAACGCACTTAACATTTTTACAAATCTCAAAGTGCTGCAGGGTTTAAAAACAACATTAGACCCTGTACGTTAAGTATTCTTGTCTGGCTCTGTTAGAGCAATTCAGATGCACTAAACAACTACATACTGCCAATCTTCAACTCCAGGCAGACAAGAGCAATCTACTGAAGAGACACTGAAAGGATTTCAGTCAATAATTAAATTAAACTGCATTTACTGGGTGATTGCTTCAGAACTGCACATTCGATTGAACCACACAGGTGTGACAACACCAAGTGATGCTGCTGCTGCCAATAACGATCACAACAGTGATGAGGATGATTTTAGTTGATTTGAAACCTTTAGTTCAGGGAAATCCATTGAGACCAGGGTCTCTTTTTTCAATGGCGCCAAGGACATTTACAACATTGACTTCACAGACATGACATAGACAAGGTACACATAATTATAATAAAATAAGAAGGTTAAAACAAATAATGAAACCAAATATTACACCAAGCAGGTTCATATGCTTTCTATAAGGTCAGCTAAAAATATTTAAAAATAGCAAAAGAAACATGTTCATCTAACATTTGTTCTATACATAATGGAACATATTAATTTGTCATACCATTATTCATGTAACCAAGCTTAAACCCTACCGCACTTAGTTGTACGATGAATAGCTCACAATGCGTCACTAACGTTTTACATTATTGTTTTTGACGTATCGACATTTAATGACATCGACATATTGACATGTCCAAAATATAGGTACACTGGGTTGAAAGTGTTTAAAAGATTTAGCAATTTAAACTATTTTGCACTGCTATGGTGGCCAACATTTAGAAACAAGTTAATTGCAATATACATTATACAATATAATGGAGCATAATAAAGCAGGGGTCTTCAACAGGAGGGCCGCCAAATCTTTGTTTGATAGGATTGTTTTTTTCACATTAACCACTTGAACACTACCATTCATATTCTGAGGATAACGTTAGGAAATATAAATATGTTTTATTGAAAAAAGTAATTGCCTCATGGGCAACTCATTAATCATTAAATATAAAGAAATACATTATTCATTAGGGAGACACTCGGTACATCTTCAAATCAGGGGTGCGAGCACGACTCCAACTCTTTCAACAATACTAAACTTTCTTACCGGGTGCACGGTTTGGAAGAGTAACTTTATAATAAATCTCAGTAAGAGAATGCTAGCACTCACGGAACAATCCTTTTAAGGCACTTTTATTCACATATATTTAAGTAGGCAAGGTATGCTGCAGAGCAGACAGCAACGTTCGCGTTTCGGCGTCAAGCCTTCATCAGCGTGTAAATGCTCCATGTCCCCGTGCAGACTTATGGTCTTATGGTGAATGTTGATGATCATAAATGCTCCATGTCCCCGGGCAGTCTTATGGTCTTATGGTGAATGTTGATGATCATAAATGCTCTATGTCCCCGTGCAGTCTCTGCTCTACAAGAAAGTCCACGAGGCTCAGTTCAGATCCCACCTGGCCAACGAAATGATGATGTACCACATGAAGGTAAAACCGCACGTTCACACGCGCACACACACACACACACACACAAACATGTGCACGCACGCACGCACAAGCACACACACTCAACTTATAATACATTATATTGTTGCTGTCGGTTGTGTGTTGTGTGTGTGTGTGTGTGTGTGTGTGTGTGTGTGTGTGTGTGTGTGTGTGTGTGTGTGTGTGTGTGTGTGTGTGTGTGTGTGTGTGTGTGTGTGTGTGTGTGTGTGTGTGTGCGTGTGTGTTCAGGTGTCGGAGGAAGAAGTCACTAAGCTGCTGGTAACGGGGGTTGAACCCGTGATGGAGATTCACCCGTGTTTCGCCGAGTTCACGTACACACCTCGATCCTTGTCCGATGACACCACACCCATGGTACAGTATGAGAGAGAGAGGGAGAGGGAGGGAGGGAGAGAGAGAGAGAGAGAGAGAGAGAGATTGGTAGAGGAGAGAGAGAGAGAGAGAGAGAGAGAGAGAGAGAGAGAGAGAGAGAGAGAGAGAGAGAGAGAGAGAGAGAGAGAGAGACGGACGGACAGAGGCAGAGAGATGGGGCTAAAGACATTTGCCCGGGACCCAAAGTAGTGAAAATAGCAGATCTACAAGTCGTCAACTTGTCGGCCGCATTGTGAGCTAGTAGATCTTTCACTGCTTCTTAAACTGTTTTTTAAAATGTATTTATGGAAATTGTAAAAGAAATAATGGATATTAATGAAATACTTTAGAAATGTTTTGGAATTGTTTTTAATTGATGAAAAGTTGTGATTCTAACCTTTTTTTTATCTTTTGAAATATATTAACATATATTTTTATGTAGGAAACGGAAAATAAAAAAGGAGATTGACTCGTGACCCATAAAAATTGCTCCGTGACGTAAAACTTGCACGGGTCCCGACCGTTTGATAAACAGTGGGCTACTATAAAGAGAATAGAGAAAACTGGGTCAGGGGAGAGAGAGAGTGATAAGGGTAGCATCAGGAATGTGAGGGACCCAAGTGCAGAATTGAAGGGAGGCTGTAGATTTAAGATGTAACCTGCAAAAAAAGATACTACGATAGTAACCCGTGAGGAAGGATAATTCAATTGTAATACTTCGAATCATAGGGCAAGTCGCACACTATGACAATAGCAAAGATAATTAACTATGGAACGTAGACAATCGGACACAAAGGGTGAAAACAGGAAGCGAGGACTTGAATAAGCAGGGAGCTTACGCCATAATTGCGTCACCCTCAACAGAGAGAGAACTGTTTGAGAAGAAAATGAGTGATACTGAGAGAAAGAGAAGGGCAGAGAATGAGAGATGGAGAGAGAGCAAAAAAGATAAAGAGAATGATCCATAAATCAGGGGTCTTCAACGTTTTTCAGGCCAAGGACCCCTTAGCTGAGAGAGAGATGAAGCGAGGACCCCCCACTACATAGTGTATAAAGTTGTGTTACTTGCAGATTCAACTTTTTCATAGATTTCATAGTTAGCTTCATAGACTTGTTTGACAGTACCGTCATCAGTGTTAATTCCTGTTTTTTGTTTATTTCAGACATGTAACCACTTAAACTGTCAATACTTAATAAACTTGACCTTTGGCTGTGTACTTGGTTTGCTCCTTTTCCCCTCTGCACCAAACCTTTTTGCCGAAAATAGCTGATTGAAGTGGTTAATGTAAAAGAGAATATCCTATCACAGAAAGATTTGGCGGACCCCCTGTAGTAATTCGGAGGTCCCAGACCCCCTGTTAGAGACAGAGAGAGAGAGAGAGAGAGGTGTGTGTTGTTGTAACATGGTTTGATGATGTTTCCTCAGGGTATTCTCAGCATGTGTGAAGACATGGGTTTCATCAACACCTACAAGATCGACATGCACACTCTGGCCAGGTTTGACTTGTCATTCTGTGTGTGTGTGTGTGTGTGTGTGTGTGTGTGTGTGTGTGTGTGTGTGTGTGTGTGTGTGTGTGTGTGTGTGTGTGTGTGCGTGTGCGTGCGTGCTGGTCAGTCTGACTCATCATTACTCTGTGTCATTAAATCAGCCTATAGACTCTGATCACAGTAAAATTCACAATGTTCATTTGAGCCATGTGTTCCTTATTTCCCTGAGTCACTTCTATCCTCGGTGCTGATTCATCCACTTATTTCCCTGATTCACGTCTAACTCTTGAGTGTATACAAATGGAACCGTAAGGGTCCATTTGGTTACAATTGTACACTCTCTGAGTTACAAATGGATGAATTAACACTGAGGTACTTACTTACAGTACATAAAACACATTTTGCACGCCTTAAGTACCAGGTCTTATGACCTAACCTAAAATAGCTAAACAGCATTGACCACGCCTCCAGTTCTTAAGTTAGGTCATAAGACCTGGTACTTAAGGCGCGCAAAAATAGGGCCCTGAGGATTTTACGGTGTAGCCGATCTCTGGTCAGCACAACACAGTAAAATCCGGAAAATTCCTTTAACACTGAAAGTTTAAATATGGACCTGTTTCTACTGTGTAGAGCAGAACAGTGTGTCATGCTCTCATAAAACCGCAATGTCAAAACACTACATCCCCAGTGACAAAAGGTAAAATGCGGGACCTTTATGCCGACAGCCTGCCTGACATATAACTTAATGTAGTGGTGATGGTGCTGTGTGGGAATGTCGCCCGCAGTGACAATGATAGTGTGGTTGTGGTGGTGACAGGTTCTGTCTGATGGTGAAGAAAGGATACAGGGACCCTCCGTACCACAACTGGATGCACGCCTTCTCTGTGTCACACTTCTGCTACCTGATGTACAAGAACCTAGGACTGTCCAACTACCTCCAGTAAGTACACTGCACCTCTGTACCAGTGGTGGGAAAAGTGCTCAAATGTTTTACTTAACTCATTGAGTGCCATTGACGTGTTTCACGTGTTTTACCGCAATGGCGCAACGTGCCAATGACGTGTTTGACGTGTTTTTGAAAAACCCCAAGATATCATCGTTTGAAGATTTGCTGCTCCATTCACTTCTTGTTCAACTTATTACTGAAAAGGGCTGTATCTGGGCTCCTGAGCACCTTTTTTTACTATGTATTTTTCAATGTTATTATGTTATTTTCAAAAGGCAGACAATTAATGTCAACAAGGTCCAATGACCTCGTTGACATTTGTGAAACCACACAGTGCAACCCTCAGTGATTAGCACCCATCAGGGGATCGATTATACTGGAGATAAATATTCTGTGACTACTTGAAAAAGTGGAGTATTGAATATAGAGCTAAAGTTTTCAAATAATTGTAGTGGAGTAAAAGTACATTTGCCTCTGAGATGTAGTGGAGTAGAAGTAAAAGTATAGACAATTGGAAATACCCCAGTAAAGTAAAAGTACCTACACATTTTACTTAATTACAGTACTTGAGAAAATGTACTTAGTTACTTTACGCCACTGCTTTGTACCTGATGTACAAGAACCTAGGACTGTCCAGCTACCTCCAGTAAGCACACTACACCTCTCCATTCTATCAATGTTCTCTATAAAATCTCTTTATAATTTAGGCATAGAGCAGACAGTCTTATCCAGAGCGACTTACAGTAAGCAATAAGGTAAACACAATACTACATCAAATGCAGAGAGACAGTACAGTGCCTCAGTAGGATCACAGGTCAAACAATATACTATCAAAATAATAGTGTGTACATTGGAACTATAGTATTTAAAAGTACCTGCTATTTACTTAATCCATTTAGACCTGGAACGCATCTGTGTCACTTTTTCATTTGAGCTAAAAAGCATTATTTTACACTTTGGCTATTCAAAAATAGCAGATCTACAAGCTCGTAGCGCGGCACCGAGTGCCGTGCTACAAGCTTCTTTTTTTTTTATCGTGAACATGTGTGCAAATCTTTGAATATATATGTTCTTTTAAATCAAACATTAACTCAAATCTTTGCTTCCGGGGGTCCCTGCAGAGGGATGGGGGTCCGTGGCCAACCTCATATCATTTTGGGGGTCCTTGACATGAAAAAGTTTGAAAACCACTGATATGGAAACATACTTTTTTCAGAAAAACGTTTTAGAAGACATTTTGCAGAATCGGAACCTCAGGCCTCAATGACCATTCACTTTCTCACTTTCTCTCTCTCTCTCTCTCTCTCTCTCTCTCTCTCTCTCTCTCTCTCTCTCTCTCTCTCTCCAGGGATATAGAGATTTTTGCCCTCTTTGTCTCCTGTATGTGCCATGACCTGGACCACCGCGGCACCAACAACTCTTTCCAGGTGGCCTCGGTGAGAACAAGCATAGAGATGAATGGATGACTACTTTATTTGATCGTTTTCCACAGTTTCTGGATCCCTGGACAAGTAGGAGTTGGAGAGCAATAGGAAAGATTAGAGACTGAAATCACAGCGCTGCTGTTACATGGTAGTACAGTATGTGCCCATTAAGATCTGGAACGCATCTGTGTCACTTTAGATTTCTTTGGCTATTCAAAAATAGCAGATATACAAGCTCATAGCGCGGCACTATGAGCTTGTAGATCTGCTATTTTTGAAAAATCTTGAAAACATTTTTTTTTTTTTTTTTTAAACTGTTAGGATTTAGAAAACATTTTTAAGAATAGCCTCAGCTCTTAATGGGTTAAACAAGGTGAACAAATCACACACGCAGCATAAGATATGTGATGTGTTTCCACTATGACTCCAGAACATTCATGAACCTTCATCATATCAATAATAAACTGTTTCCCAAAACAAAGGTGAACCAGCCTCCCATGTTAATATATATATATTTTTCTTTTCATTTTTCAAGACTGAATGTAAGCTACCAATGCAATGCAATCAGTGAAGGACTGTCTTTCGTGTGTGTGTGTGTGTGTGTGTGTGTGTGTGTGTGTGTGTGTGTGTGTGTGTGTGTGTGTGTGTGTGTGTGTGTGTGTGTGTGTGTGTGTGTGTGTGTGTGTGTGTGTGTGTGTGTGTGTGTGTGTGTGTGTGTGTGTGTCTCTGTGTTGGTTTTCAGCAATCTGTGCTGGCTGCTCTGTACAGCTCAGAGGGATCTGTTATGGAGGTAAACCCACATCCACTTCAAACTAAGTGACTCAACCACATTATTCAACCCTGTTTTATTCTTTTTTTGCATGTCTTCATAGGTGAAAATATTGACAAATAGCCTAAAAATAGCTGTATTGCTTCTTTTAGTTGGTTGGACATTTAGATGTTTGTGGCCACTAGGGGGTGATGTGTGGCTCATACGTCACTAGCATGTGTACTAATACAGTACCCGGTTTGTAAAACAAAATGTTTTCTAGCTTAAGTTAACCACTTAGGCCCTATATACTTTGTCGTCCAATAAATAGCGATAGTAAATAGTTTGTTTATGTTCACCTAATGACGTGCCCAAAATAGATACAGTAGGCTATGCCAGGTTGAAAGTGGTTAGGAATAATTTAAAGGGATTCTAGGCAACTTCAGAGATCAAAAAAAGAAAAAAAAAGACTGTTGTCAAACACCTCCACTCCACTAAAGTTACCTAGAATCCCTATGGCTCAATATTTGTCAAGAATCATCCATTCTGTCCATCGTGCATTCTTCTACCCACACTCTTTACTTGTCTCCACAGAGACACCACTATGGCCAGGCCATCGCCATTCTGAACACTCACGGCTGCAACATCTTTGAAAAATTCTCACGAAAGGTGAGTTTGAGCCGTTTGTGCACCTTCCTTCACACGGTTATCCATTCATCTCTCTTTTTTTTTCATCTCTCTTCTTTCAGATCGTTGCTGTCGCGCAGAAACCTCTTATCTCCATATTTTAACTTTTTGTGTTTTTTCGTAAATTAACGCCCTACTATGATGCTACAGCGTCACGCGAAAACATCAAAAGTAGCAGATCTACAAGCTCAAAACGTGGCGCGAAGCGTCGCATTTTGAGCTTGTAGATCTTTTGTCTATGAAATTTTGTCTATGATGTGGAAGCTTGCTTTGACTTTATAAGGTTCTTTACGTATTATTGGCATGAAGAATTCGCCCCCGGTGTGTAATGGCCTTAAATGCTACTCCTCCTTTATTATTGTCTTTCATAGTAATCATACGTGGGTTTTTTATGTTCATTTAGGACTACAGCCGCATGCTGGATCTAATGAGAGACATCATTCTGGCTACAGACTTGGCTCATCACCTACGCATTTTCAAGGACCTACAGAAGATGGCAGATGGTATGTGACAGTGAGATAGATAGGCTACATGTGTAAATGAATAAATTATGCCTCTGATTAGCTTCTGATTAGCTTCTGATTAGAAGCTTCTGATTAGCACCAGAATAGTTTTTTATCTAAATTATAAAAAATATCTCAAATATGCCACAGCACATCAGGTACATGCTGTCAGGTACTGTACTGTACTGTACTGTACTGTACTGGTTCTCAACATCTGGTCCGGGGAACACCATGGGTCGGTAACTCTTATACCTGAAACTTTACAGAACCTGTGAGGTTTTGTGATGTCTTTTTGTAAAACAAATAATAAACTCATCGGGGGGAAAAAAGGAATAATAGCAGATCTACAAGCTTGTAGATCTGCTATTATTGTTTTTTTGTAAAGAAATTGAAAGCATAAGTTCTGAGTTCAGGGTTAATATTTCCTCCTAAGCAGGGCCCAAATTAGGTTCTGAGCACCTTGTTTAAATCCGTGCCGTAGCTCAGAGTTAAATAAACACTAAAGATTTTCTGAGGGGGTCCCTCTAACTAAACATTTTGAGATGGGGGTCCGCGGCCAAGTACATATCATTTTGGGTGGTCCTTGACATGAAAAAGTTTGAGAACCACTGATATTATAGCAACATACTATAACATACTATACTATATACATACTGTATTATTGCTATAATACAAAAAGAATAATAATGTTAGGATTGAGAATACATATGTAGAACCCCCAGAAGCAAAGATTTGAGTTACAAATGTTCACTTTAAAAAATACATATTCAAAGATTTGCAAAAATAGCAGATCTACAAGCTCATAGCGCGGCACAGATGCGTTCCCGGTCTTAAAGGGTTAATGCACTTTAGCAGAACACTTGAGTCCTCAAGTCCCAGAGTATTTCCACTTTCTGCAGTATCACTCAACGGCACCACTGACCTTCCTTTAATTGTTTTATGCTATTTATCCATTCCGTGCATGGATGGACTGGACACTGACTGCAATCCTATGTGACATACAGTAATTGGCTATAACCTTCCAACTTGTATAGCCCGTGATGGGTGAATTAGAATCAATTTGATGTTGTTCCTCCTAAAGTGGAACTCTCCTGAATGGAATGGCCACTTTGCGGTTCAAAGTCGTCAAGGACATTCATAAGGTCCTCTGTAATGACTGTTTTATTTAACACCGGAGTGCAGATGGTCACATCTGATCAGCAGCATGGCTCAGCCGACATCGAATGACACACGGTAACGACACCGGTATGGAAATTAAGTCAGTCTTGTCTTCTATGTTCCGTCTAGTCATCTGACGATGATGGGAAACATTTAAAAACGATGAATGGATCGCCTTGATCGCTTGTCTTCTTCTTAACCCATTAAGACCTGAGGCCGATTCTACAAATGCCTTTTAAACCAGTAGTTCTCGAACCTTTTCTCAAAGTAGTTCTCAAAACCTTTCGCGGAAACACGTCCCAGTCAACTTTCAATAGAAAATATGTTTATAAAAGGCTTTCGGGGGTGAAATTCATGGAGTGGGTGTTGTGAAACATTTGCCAATCACAAGGATATTCAATTTAACTTTAGTTTTTGTTTTAAAGTTACCTAGTATTACTTTAACTTGCTGTAAAATAGATTTAAAAAAAGTTTTGTGTGTGTGTGTGTGTGTGTGTGTGTGCGTGTGCGTGTGCGTGTGCGTGTGCGTGTGCGTGTGTGCGCGTGCGTGTGCGTGCGTGTGTGTGTGTGTGTGTGTGTGTGTGTTTCAGACGGTTACGACCCAAAGAATCAGAACCACCGGACAATGTTGCTGTGTCTGCTGATGACATCATGTGACCTGTCGGACCAGACCAAAGGCTGGAAGACCACCCGCAAGATCGCTGTCAGTTCACAGTTCCTTTGTGTTTCCTGGTTCCCTATATCTGACCATTTTGCAGCCGTCATTTTCTTTATCAAATGCTTAACCACTTAAACCCCATTATGCTTGAGCGGAGTCCCTCAGGGCTTTATACTAGTGTATTTTCTGTTTTCTGTTATTGTGGGGAAAGCTTTCGTAGAAAATAGCCGATCGACAAGCTCACTCCGACACGTTGTGAGCTTGTCGATCTGCTATCTTCAGCAGCAACAATTTAATCCTATCATTTGTGGGGGCCCATTTTGTGAGGTGCCAGAATTGCTATTTTAATTGAAATTTACTAATCTTTATAGCTATTTATCTCATGTGCTCTGTTATTTGCCCTTGGTGACGGGAACGATAAAAAAAAGACTGAGAGGCAGATAACCGACATCAGCCATAGTGCTAATACATGTTATCAGCTAAGAAAGGGGAGATGCTGTTTTGAACTTGCCAATGTAATAATGTTGTTTAAATTACAGAGGCTCCAGAGTTATAGTTAGTTAGGCCAGTGGTTCTCAACCTGTGGGTCTGATTTGGGGGGGGGGGGGGGGGGGTCCCCAGATGACAGTAAAGTGACAATTTAAGGACTTTTAATACCTAATACCTACTACCTTAAAAATATGAAAAGAAATTAAATGAAAAAAAGACCATTACTTCATCAAAAGTAATCAACAAATTATATAAAAACTGGTCAAATTGTCAAATTGGCCAAATTGTCAAATCAAATAAGGATGAGGCAAACCTTTCAGAATGTCAGTGATGCAATCTCATACTTATTTCGTGTTCCAGTGACAAAACCACGGTTAACTTTGGTCAACAATAGCTGGGTCCAAAAAGGAAAACATGTGTCAGGAAAACATAATGCATTTTAGGATTAAGTTCAATCTAGGTCAACCCTCTTTTAAAAGCAAAGCCCTGACCCTTGTCCTAAATCCTGCACCCTAAATCTCCATTCACCTACAACACAATAATCTCACCCCAAAGTCTAAAGCACATTTCTGTTGTATTGAGGAAGAGCAAATGATACAGACCCACTTGGAAGTTATTACAAAATACAAAACGAGTGTCCCTAATGTCCTCAGTCATTTGATATGGGGGTCCATGGGCTAATGAAAGTCCATCTGGAGGTTCATGAACATTTGGAAGACCCCTGAGCTAGGTTATTATAGCCATGTGTACTTGTTTGTATTCAAAGCAGTTAATAAGGGGATTCTTTCTTTAAAGTATAATTTGACATTTTAAAATCCCCCAGACCACACTACGTCATCTTGGATCACACATTGAAAAAACTATGTCTATATAGCCATGTTTCTGGTTTTGGGAAAGAGACACTTTTAAGGCTAGGTTTGAGCCAGAAAATGACATGTAGTGCAGCAGATAACGGCAATATTTTTTGGGAGAATCGTTCAAATGGTGAAATTTGTGTGAAAAAAAAAGTGTGAAATTTGGTAAAAAATCATCTTTGGAGGTCACTCTTCAATTTAAGAAACCGGTCTACTTTTAAATCAAAGATGGCGGCCATTTATTTCAAGATTATTTCTGAGAGTGTACAAATGGAACCAAATGGACCCGTTAGGGTCCATTTGGTTCCATTTGTACACTCTCAGAGTTAAATTAACATTGATTTTATAATAAAAATTGGGGTCCCAGAGATAAAAATGCCATTAAATGGGGGTCTGTCCCTAATACATGTCAAACTGGGGGTCCTTGAAATTGAAATGGTTGAGAATCACTGCTAGAGCCGTAAAAATCGTCTCTTATTGGGGTCCCTGGCATAACTTTTCAAATGGGGGTCCCTGGGCTAATGTGTGTCAATTTGGGGGTCCTTGACGCAAAAAAGGTTGAAAACCACTGCCATAGAGGAACAGGGACACTAGCGTTTAAGGGGTTAAGCCTAATTTATTCTCCATCGCACAACGGTATTGTTTCCCAAAGAAAACATATTTGTTTTTGGAAACAAAACACCCATCATGTGACGGAGTACAAATTAAGCTTTACTTTACCTAGAATATAAACTGTGTATACAGGATGTTTTATATCGTCTCTGCCGGGTAGAAACCTCATATGTCCAAATATCAAATTCAAAAATAGCAAAAGTAGCAAATCTACAAGCTGAAATGCTTGCGGGTCTGTCTACTTTTGATGCTTTTGTGTGACGCTGTAAGTATTATTAATTAAAAAATACATTAATTTACGGGGAAAAAAAGGTTTCGGCCCGACAGCAACGATATATACTCTCGATATAGTGTTCTCCAATGTTATTTTAAGTTTAGATTTTTGTGGAACATTATTATGTGCATAAGTTCTGACGGTGGTTTCTACTGTGTTTCCACAGGAGCTGATTTATAAGGAGTTCTTCTCTCAAGGGGATCTGGTATGTAACGTATATATTAAATGCACATCATCCGCACCGTGTTTGAATAGTGACTGTATAAAATATACATAATTCTCTGAGGTCAACCCTTATTTTGTTTGTTTTAATCTGTGTGATTGTGTGTGTGTGTGTGTGTGTGTGTGTGTGTGTGTGTGTGTGTGTGTGTGTGTGTGTGTGTGTGTGTGTGTGTGTGCGTGTGCGTGTGCGTGTGCAGGAGAAGGCCATGGGGAACAGACCTAGTGAGATGATGGACAGGGAGAAGGCCTACATTCCAGAACTTCAGATCAGTTTCATGGAACACATTGCCATGCCCATTTACAAGTAAGCACATTTCAGCAGTGATGGAAGAAGTACTCACATTTTTCACTTAAGTAAAAGTGTCAATACCACAGTGTAGAAATACTCTGGTGTTCAAAATTTACTTGAGTAAAAGTACACAAACGTATTCACATTAAACTGTATTTAAAGTACCAAAAGTAGAAGTACTTATTTTGCAGAATGTCCCATTTGAAGTGTTGGTCCGCGGCCAAATACATATTTAAGAATGTTTTCTAAATCCTAACAGTATGCTGCTATATCAGTTCTGTCAGATAACTCACGAATACTGTAGATTGAAATATATTACAAACCAAATATATTGAAACAATAGAATATAGAATATAGAATGAGAATACAAGAGTGGATGAAATATTTTATTTTGGCGTTCAGGCTCTGCTACATTATTCTCCCTGCTCAGCACAATTAACACATTGGGTGCCAGAATTTTATAATAACAGATTACGTTCGGTGCCAGAAATCTCACCGTTAAGCTGTTTAAACTGTAGACTCCAAGACGAGAAATCCATGTGAAGCATGGATTTCGTTCATTTTGCACGATGGTCCTGGCTAACGCCTGGAACGATAACATCTCTCACGCGAGTAACAATGGCGGAGCGATCGTGCACACAAAATGAGTCGTTTTCCCCAGCGTAAAAAGTTTCGGAGTTATAGGGGTTTTAGAGAAGGAGATAGAACGGAAGCGGATGGGAGCCATGTTTTTTGGCACGGTGATCCATCTGTCCTTTCCTTCTCAGAATCGCCATGGGTGATTCCAGAGCTGCTCCAGCCCCTCCCGTGTGGAAAAAACGAACAAAACACGGTTCAGACCGTGTTTGGCAGCCGATGTGTTAAGACAACCATCATTAACCTTTAAGAGCAGGGAGATAGATACAGTATATAATAACAACCCCCCCATGGGGAACAGAACCAATAGCAGAGCCCACTGGTGGTGCTGGGGTGGTGCGGGGAGAAAACACCACATGACAACAACACCTATGACACAAACCGGACGGAACACAGATGTAAGTGCAACTTAAATAAGCCGCCCGATTGGACAGCTGACTGCCACGTCAGTGTATGACGTACTGTATGGGTCTGAATGACGCTGTAAACAGCCACATACTGTAGAATGAGCATGCATGTAACCTATCGAGTGTATCTGCCAGAACTAACTCGCAGGCTACGCATCATTGGTGCTCCAACTTTTTCATGTCAAAATAATGTATTTGGCCGCGGACCCCCATCTCCAAATATTTTTGTTCCAGGGCCCCCCCCCCCCCCCAGAAGCAAAGATTGCAGTTAAAAATGTTCACGATTTAAAAAAAAAAATGCTGATCTACAAGCTCATAGAGATCGATGAGCTTGCATATCTGCTATTTTTGAATAGCCAAACAAATCTTAGAATGACACAGATGCGTTCCCGGTTTTAATGGGTTAAAATGTCTCAATGGAAGGACCACTGCAAATGTACTAGTTACACAATATGTAATTGCACAACCAAAGATAGGTGAAATTCACGATGTTGGCTCTGCTTCATAGTTACAGCAGTTCATTATTATTATCCTTACACCTCACTTATATATTGTATGTCGATGTCTGTCGGGTGGAAACCTCATATGTCCAAAATTGTTACTTTTCAGGATACAAATTCAAAAGCATCAAAAGCAGTAGATCCACAAGCTCGAAACGCGTCGCTTCGCGCCGCGTTTCGAGCTTGTGGATCTACTACTTTTGATGCTTTCGTGTGACGCTGTAGTGTGATCATGTAGGGCATTAAGAGTGTTCTGCCCGACAGCAACGATGTGCAACTCGTCAGTGACACGTCTCTAATCAGAGTCGAACCTCCTCCTTCCCGATAGGCTGCTGTCGGAGCTGTTCCCGGGGGCCACCGAGCTGTACGACCGAGTGGCGTCCAATCGGGAGCAGTGGACCAAAGTGTCCCACAAGTTCACCATCCGGGGGTTGCCGAGCAACAACAGCCTGGACTTCTTGGACCAGGAGTACGAGCTGCTGCAGGCCCAGGGCGCGTTCGGAAGCGACGACCACTGCGACGACCACTGCATCAACGGTTGCCTTGACAATGGGGACGGGGGGAGGAGCCAGTGAGCGAGCGAGCGGAAAAAAACGCGACGAGCGCCATTACAGAAGCTTCTCTCGGGCCAACGGGTTCGGCCGAGGATGCCTTTTTAGTGACCTTTTAGAGGGAGGTGTCTCCGATGACTTACTATAGCGTAGAAGGCGGGAGGGACACGCCCATGATTCAATCGAGTTGAATCGGACGCGCGAGGGGCTCTCCTACGGGCCCCGATTCAGCCGTGAAAACTACCCATGTTTGAGATGCCACAGCTGTGTCTCCGGGTTTTCTGGAGGAACGGCGGAAAGCAAGTGGCTTTCGTCTGTTTGCGGCGGCTACACTGGATAGATGTCATTTACTTTTGCCATGAATTCATACTGTACTGATTTGAACTGTAAAAAAAAAAAGATTAACCACTTAAACCCCTCTAGTCGTAGAGAACTGGACCTGAGTTACAGTACAACTGTACTTTGACCACTTTTTTCCGCAACGCGACGCAATGTGAGCTTGTAGATCTGCTATTTTTTTCGGGGCTAATGTTTCCCCCCCAGAATATGGACACTGGGGTTCAAGTGGTTAAATACACACACACACACACACACACAATACGCAGTACATTACCACATACACACACACACACACTGTACAAGGACAGACTGAAGCTATTAATTATTAATTGAAGACTTATTCGATGTGTAACAGTGGCATAAATTGTTAACTACACTCTGTAAAATGTTTCATAACGGCTTGTATTGGTTTCAAGGGCCAGCAGCTTTAGTATACAGTATGCTCAACAACCCCCCCCCCCCCCCCCCCCCCCACAGGCACCCTAAAAACTCCTGCACATGAGGCTTATGAATGCATGCTGTATTGTGTATTGCCATTTATATAGGTCAATGTGGATTTCAACACCATTGTGGAGACATTAACATACTGTCCCCCTTTTTTACACTATTGGAAAAAGGATTTTATATTCAAGCTCTTTCAAAGTATATTTAACTATTTCATGACCACGACTTAACAGGGGGAAGTACCTGTTTTATTTTTGCTTCCATGTAATATTTTATTTTTATTTTTGTTTATTCCGTGTGTGTGTGTGTGTGTGTGTGTGTGTGTGTGTGTGTGTGTGTGTGTGTGTGTGTGCGTGTGCGTGTGTGTGCGTGCGTGCGTGTGCGTGTGTGGGTGGTTTCACTTTTACTCTTTTGGGGGTTTTGGGCGATAATAGTTGACAATCACTGATCAAAGCTAGTAGACACCTTGGTTTATGCATTAACACTCTTTAGAAACACACACGAACATGAACATGAACACAGACACACATACATACAGTATCATTCATTACCTGTAGTACATGTACACAGTACAGTGTAACACATGCTGTATGCTGCGTTCATACTGGCAGCGACAAAGCTACCATTCATTTTCAATGGAAGCCAGCGACATGTTTGTCGCTACTACAAAATCTACAAAGCTACAATCCCAAGTTGAGCTTTGCTTCAACTGCAGCTGCAAAGCTGCAAAACCACCAAGTCTTGTTTAACCATTTCCACTGCCCTTCACTCTCTCTCTTCACACAATTCCTGCTTGTAAATGGGGGGGAGGAAACTAATGATTTCTGTTAGCCAGTTCCCTGTTCTTTTTAACCCCAGGCGTCGCTTGGTCGTTTGTACTGTTCTCGCTCGGCGGGGCCGCATGCTTGACGTCAAGTGTTGATCGTGTCGATCAACACTTCAACAGAGACTCTGTGACAGATATCGTTGCTGTCGGGCAGAAACCCCTCATCTCCATATTTTCACTTTTTGTGTTTTTGTGCGTAAATTAACGCCCTACTCGATCATACTACAGCGCGCCGCGTTTCGAGCTTGCAGATCTGATACTTTTGCTATTTTTGAATTTGAATCCTGAAAAGTAACAGTTTTGGACGTACAGTGTGATGTTTCCACCCTGCGTCTCTTTGTATCTTAACCCATTAAGACCTGAGGCCGCGTCTAAAAAAAATCAAAATCCTAACAATTTTTCAGAAAAAAATATTTTAAAAAAAAAATCACGATTTTCAAAAATAGCAGATCTACAAGCTCGTAGCGCGGCACTCGGTGCCGCGCTATGAGCTTGTATATCTGCTATTTTTGAAAAGCCAAAGAAATCTAAAGTGACACAGATGCGTTCCAGGTATTAATGGGTTAAGTAGCTGCCAGTGTGAACACTGCGTGAGAGTGTACAAATGGAACCAAATGGACCCTTGCCGGTCCATTTGGTTCCATTTGTAAGTTAACAGTGTATTGTATAACAAAAAAAGAAAACGAGTATAAGGGAAAGATTTATGTTTTCAGGCCTGTCTGAAAACCACACTTCCAAAGTACTTTTTCTCTCCGACACCATCCACTCTTTTTTTTCCATTAATGTCCAGAGATTTCCTGGGGGACAAAAAAACAACAACAACAACAACACTTTGATGAAACCCTTTAATTCTAAGACCCATCTCATGTAAACGTGCCAGAGTAGAGATCATCGAGCGTGTCGTCCTACAGATCTGCCTTATCGCGCATCTTTGCTGCCTTTCCTAGAGCTTTTAATATAATGAACATGGATTATAGCAAAGTTTGTTTAATATGTATGTTGGTGTGTTTTGCTATAGACATATAGTTTAATTATCAGTGCTGACTGAATGATCATAAATGCTCAAAAATTGTATATTTTGTGAAATACTACTCGGACCTCAGAGAAGTCGCCTAATGTGTGTATAATCCCCAAAGTCACGCGCTATCACCTGAGAGACTGTGTGTGTGTGTGTGTGTGTGTGTGTGTGTGTGTGTGTGTGTGTGTGCCTACAGATGCGTATGTGTGCCTACAGATGTGTATGTGTGCCTACAGATGTGTGTGTATGCCTACAGATGTGTGTGACAGGTTTTCATACCATAATGTAAAACCTCAACGTTCTCGATCTGTACAGTCATCGTATACGAACCGAAATTAACATCCAATAACGTTTTTTACGTACGTAAGAAGATATTTGTTGGAAAATTGTACTGAAGATTATTTTGCACACAGTAAACCCCTCAGTGTTAATTTATCCATTCATAAATCAGAGTGCACAAATATAACCATATTGCCCCATACCAGACAGTCCATTTGGTTACATTTGTATACTCTGCTGAGTTAAACGATGAGCACTGAGGATTTTAGGGCGTACACCACAATACCTGATCCATTTTAGAATACTTTAAAAAGAGATGGAAACAATGACTGCTGCTGCTGGACCAATGCTGTACGTGGGATAACTGAAGAACAGATGCATAAGTTGTAGTGGGTTGATGGTTGTGTGAATACATACTGTAGAAGAGACAGAGATTAAGCACTTAAACCCTATGTTGACTGGACGTGTCCCTCAGGGCTCTATCCTCGGCCCACTCCTAGAGGAAAGGAACTTTAGCCCTGCCTCACCCGAGTGCCCTTTATTAGTTATTTTTGGCAAGCCGCCACACTGTCAACATACATTAGGGCTTAACTCAGTGGTTAAGCCTACGTACGTATATACGTAGTATATCCCGTCCCAGAAAATTAGAAAAAATATCGTATACCATCTAACTCTCCGAGGTAGCGTATCTGATACGCAGGAGGAGGGGCTGAGGGTATGTGTGACTTCAATAGCCTTTTTCAATTGATAATGTGGTGTCCGAGCTGAAGGCTTATGTGTGGCCATTAAGGGGATAATGACCGCTGGCCATGGAAGTTTTGATGTAGTTCTCTCATATGTTAGAGCGGTTATTTCATTCGGTGAACACGCGGTTATTTCATTCGGTGGCCGTGTGCGTATTCGTGTGCGTGTGCATGTGCTTGTGCGCATGCCGTGCGTGTGGGAGGGAACAATTATGGTATACCCTCCGAAAAAACCTAGAACACACCACTGGCTTAACCACAGGAAACCTAGCGTCCCTATTCTGGGGTGAATATTCTGTGAAAATAGATCTACAAGCTCACAACACAGGTGTATTGGCTATTTTTGGTGAAGATCATCTATTACAGAGGAGGCCTTGTATTACACCCCTGGGGGACTCCAGTCTATACCTATCGGTTATATGGTTTAAATGGTAAAGCGCCCTTTTCACCTCTAGAGTCCTCATAGTGTGAATTGAAGCAGTTGTAAGAACAAAAGTTAGCATCAGTGGGTTTATGTATTTATTTTTGGAAGGATTTCATAAAGTAGGTAGGTTAATAGCATACTGAATTGTATGTATTTTTAGGGCCTTCTATCTACGGCGTACAATGGGATAATACTCTGACATTGTCTATACAGATGTATGGGTCTCTCTCGCTTCACTGACAGAATATTTTACTGTACTTACTTACAGTCTAAAGGGCATGCACATCTCGTTGTGGAGCAGCCTCTGTGTCTGTCTCTCTCTCCCTTACTGTCTGTCTGTCTGTCTGTCTGTCTGTCTCTCTCTTTCTTTCTCTCAAGCTTTCCTCATCGCCTGTTGCTCCCATTGCTGTTACTTTCATCCAACTTGATTTCAGATCTGCCTTTTTCATGTGCAATATGAAGTGTCTGCCTGTGTGTTGATGCCTAGACTCTTATGTAAATACCTATGCCTGTTGTTAAATTATTTTTATTTTTTTGTGGGGGGTAGCGGGGCTGGTTTCCAAAACACATTTAAGAGGTGGATTTTATTATGTTAGAACTGAAACTCGTTATACTGAGAATTTGCTAGTGCTGTGATGCTGTTGGGAAATAGTTTTCTCTCCTGGATAGGCTGTGTACCCGTCCCTTTTATTCATTGGTTTTAGTGGGATTTTTAGGGCCCGGGCTCCATGTGTGCCAATCAATTGGTTTTTACAAATTTCAATATTACTGCTTGTCCAGAAAGTAATAAAAACCCCAACCAGTCTTCCGCCATCCCAGAGTGTAGAGTGTCATTGAAATGTCATCATTGTTGAAGATCACCTGTGACATTATTGTTAAAAAGTGGTATAAATATATAAATGCTGTAAATATCAAAGTTTAAAAAAGATTGTTACATGAGTGTCATTATTATTAGACTGGGGGAGTATTTCAGTTCTTTAATGTATTTCAAGTGGTTGCGTTTTTTTAAAAACTTCTGTTCTTTTTTCCTTAGATTTTTTGGACAGTGGCGCGATAACACACACAGTGTTTTAATGTATACATGATACTTATTCTGAGAACTGAATCTAAGACAAGTGTTTATTAATTATTTCCTTTTATTGGGTTATAGCAGCCTTAGTGGTCTCATTCTTCTTCAGATATGACACGTTTCCATCTTTGTTTTTGGAAAGAGGGGTTTGAAATGATTTTTTTTCTTTTTCTTGTAATAAATCTGGTGAAAAAAAGTCTCATTTACTATGAGCTGTCTCTCTATATGTGCACACAACACTTTTGTTTTTTATTTTCACTGTCTCTGATTGTCTTTAACTAGAAGTTCGGCCCGCTGTGTGGGCCTCACCTCTAGTGCCCGCACCCACGTAGCGCCCACTTGGCAGCGATCATTGGTTCACCGATCTGTGCGCCCGCCCCGCGCCCCTCCGCCTCCCCCAATGTGCAGTATTGAGAGCCCTGACGTCACAACATTTGGAGCGATGCCCACTGCACTCTGGTTGGTTGGGGAAATGAAAGGTTGACTCCCACTTCCTATGCCAGGAATGTCAACAGCCTGGTCCAGCCTCTTATTTTTGAGCAAAACGCAAAGGAAAATAAAAGCCTGGAGATCGAGGCTAGGGCCCACCTAGAGCCCAGGTAGAACCCACGTATAGGCCACACGGGCAAGCCCAAGTGGGACCCAAGTGGATCCCGCTGACATTGCCCACTGTAGGCCCTTATAGTTCAGCCCACCTTGAAACCATATGGGACCCACCTCAGCCCCACATAAATTGCCAAGTTGGGGTACACCTAGGGCCCAGGTAGAACCTACTTATAGCCCACATGGGCATCCCAGTTAGGACCCACCTCGGTCCCACATGGAATTGCCAAGTTGGGGTACACCTAGGGCCCAGGTAGAACCTACTTATAGCCCACATGGGCATCCCAGTTAGGACCCACCGCAGCCCCACATAGAATTGCCTAGGTGGGGCCCACCTAAGGCCCAGGTAGAACACACTTATATCCCACAAGACCAATGAGAGTTAGCGCTTTCGTTTGTTGCTAAAATACAGTGTATGGCCCATAGCACGTCTGCCCCATAGCTTGTAGATCTCTCGCACATGATTGGCATAGCCTGCGTTGCCAGCTTTTACGCGCACATGATTGGCTGTTAAAAATGTGAGCAGTTTTACGTTTCACGATCAGCCCGGAAGTAAATTGAAATATATGTAACTCCGTATGATTATTAGATAGTAGAAGTGGAGACACATGTGAAGGTGTAAAAGAAAGTAGAGGTACTTATATACTTTTACATGAGCGATTTTTGTAGCAAGTTGGGAGGGAATTGGACCACTGCTTTGGCCGTGAATTGTACCTAAAGTTTTGGGTCCAGGGAGGGTCCACCTCTCTGATTGATTGATGATTGATGATTGATTGATTGATGATTGATTGAATATTTCATTTAGAAAGACATGGAAACAGTACATGGAAGTACAATTCACAATACAAGGTCCTCTAAACTGGATCGCTCATAAAAGCACTTGGCTTGATTGGTGTTGATTGGTGTGGCAAGATGCTTTGAAAAGTTTGAAAAGCAATCAGTGAATCACTATTTTAAGTGAAGAAAGCAAAGTAGAAGGTAGACAAAAGTACAGAGGTGACCATGGAAAAAACAACAATAATACACTTGACTTTAAAAGCAATTTTTTAAACAGGGTACAAATGTAATTGCTCCATCTACGCCTTCCCTCTCCTACTTACTATCTCAATAAAATAAAATAAAGTACAACGTGATGATGACTAACCACTCTCCGTCTTTAAAAACACAACCTGTGTTTCCCATCGTGTCTTCTGGACTAGTATATTAGTATTTATGGTAATATTATTGACCACTCATTTTGTATGTCCGTGGCAAAATCATTGTTTGAGGAAAATGTCCATCACAAGCCCATGTTGATGACCCCTGGCCTAAACACACCGGCTATTTTATAGCAACATTTCTATTCTTATTTTTTTAATATTGTGAAATTGCGAAAACTATTTTCAGGTGGGGGTCCGTGGAGGAATAATTTGGGGGTCCTTGACATGACAATTACATTTCATACAGGCCTTGGGCCTGTCGCACCTAGCCAGCGCACCTAGTGTGGCCAGACTATATCACTGCGTGAATCGCCGAGTGGTTCCAGGCTATGTCGCACCTCCAACGGTGCCCATGATGGACTATGCATGGTAGGGGCAAAAAAACAGCACCCCACATAACTACCAATATTTACAAGCAACAAAAAAGCAAGCCCAAAGTTGCTTATAATAAGCAAGAAGTTTGGTTGAGTCAAATGCAGAGGACACATTTCCACAAGGAGATGATAGAGTGCATCTCATATACAGTATTTTGCTGCTGTAGGCTGTAGGGCATAAACCTCTTATCTCCATATTTTAACTTTTTGTGTTTTTTCGTAAATTAATAACCACTTGACCATATACTACAGCGTCACAAATCAAAAGTAGCAGGTCCACAAGCTCAAGCTTGTAGATCTGTAGGTGAGTCAATCAATGAAAAAATGTCACTTAACCCCAAAAAAATTGATACTAAAGGTTTTTCAATGGATTCTGGTAGTATTTGGCATGCTAAATAACATACTAAAAGTTTACCAAAATATACCTCCCAGAAAGCCGCCATTTTCAAGATGGCGTCCCAGATGGCTGCGGGGAGCTTAAAATGGCTATATCTCAAATGGAATAAATGTTACAAAGGATTTTTCAATTGATTCTGGTACCTCTATGCATGTTTAGGAAAATATACCTTCCGGAAAGGCTTCATTTTCAAGATGGCGTCCAAAATGGCAGCCGGCCACTCATCCAAGAGGCAATCCCCACTTGGTCGGGGGAGCTATAGACCTTACCAACGTCGCGTCACCAAAACTTAGCCACGGCCCCTTTTTCGACGCTCCAGCCCTTTGGGGGTCAGACGGTAGATATATAGAGACGCATAAGCCAAATTCCAATACCGAAAATCTCGGCCACTCGCTCACTCCCACTCGGTCACTTCGACTTCGAACCGGAAGTAGTCGCGGTCCAATTGTTCATGTGCTTCTTGGAGGAGGCGAGTGGAGTCGAGTGGAGTCGGCGAGGAGGCTCTCCACTTCCGCATTGAGCGAGTGTACATCAAGTGTATGCTCGACCACTCTCAACAGCTCCTCCGCGGCAGACTTCCGCATCACGTGTACACTTTTTTTTGTTTTTTTTCCCCTTCTCCCGTGACGTATACATGGTCCTCCTCCTCCACATGTGCCGAAAACAACGGCCGCACCCCCCCCCCCCCCCCTCGCCGCCGCCGCTCACTCGTTGCGCATCTCACACACACACACACACACACACACACACACACACACACACACACACACACACACACACACACACACAGTGTAAAGTAACTGAAAAGACCGCAACAAGCCACTGGCTTTATTGCGTTGTTGAATAAAGCATAATACAATTATACATTGTAATATATTGTGCACACTTTCTGTCTCAAAAGCTGTTTCTATTCGTGCATGCCTCAATGCAGTACACGGACAACTATAAATGACTGAGACAAAGATTATGTTAACATTTTTAACTTCTGGGACGAAGAAAAAGAAAAGAAAACGGGAGGTGCGCGAACAGCGCGATGGAGAAGAAGGACCCGCCGATATTGAATATTGTTTGTTGGTGAAACAATCATGACTGATACACATGAAAGAAGACCCTTCACAGCTAAATAGAGAATTTTACATTTTAAGAATCGGTTCAGAATTGAATGAGTACGACTATAGTTAAATGTGAACCGGTTTCTGCTATAAATATGCATCCACCGTTCTGCGCGCCCCTTGGCTGCGACGTTTCCTTTTTGCCACGCATCTACACTTCATGGAGTACATTTTTGTACTGGGGTTCTGGGGACTGTACGAGCAATAAGAGGGACAGGTCAGGATTAAATCAATAAATGTAAGTTTGCTCATCCTGGCGCTCACTATTTCAGGAATAAATGGCTTTGCACAATAATGTAACTATAAAGAGAACGATGTGGCCATCCATCCACATTGATGAATTGTCTATTCTTATATTCTGTATTATTCTATACCTGCATATTATTCTATGCATAGTATATTTTCATCCACGCCTCTGCTGCTCTGGTCCAACTGTGTGAGACGTCATAAGTGATCGCGGAATTTGCCGTCTCTTTGAAATGACGCGCTGAGTGTAGTCCGATCCTTTGAGGGCAACCGCTCGACCACTCGTCCTCTCAAATAATCCTCGGCTCCTCGCAGGGGCGGGGCTTAGGCGCGAGTGGAGGAAGCGAGGAGAGTGAGCGAGTGACCGAGTTTTGGGGAATGGAATTCAGCTATAGAGTGGCGGAGGATGACGGTGGTCTGTGTTTGTAAACATTTGTAGACAACACAGTGTGAGGCTAACAATGTATTCAAGAGAAGAGACTATTGCTTGGATCTCAGCTGTACCACACAAAGATTTAACGTTCAATAGCTGTCGTATACAACCCTCGTAGACGTATTTATGTCTACGAGGGTATACTACAGCTAAACGTTCAACAACCTGCCCAAATACAGCCGTGATTGTTCACGTCATTTTCTCAAAGGTACATGTTTTACCAAAAACATGAAAATGCTATTTTGTCTCTGCTAACTAAAAGTAACTAGGTAATGTAACTAGACTAGGATAGCCTAGGGCGCTCTGACAGGCGCGCTGCTACTACCGTGTGAGGTCTCCAACTTTAATAAAAAAAATATAGCTGCAAGCAGCGATAATACGGGGCCAGTGAATAGAGAGAGAGAGAGACATGGAAACGGAATAGATTGAAGAGAGAGAGAGTGACATGGAAACAATAGATTGATGAGAGAGAGAGATGGAAACATAATGGTTTGATTGGACATCTCAACCTACTGCCATTAACAGGATTCGAACTCTCAACCTTCAGACTAATAGGCTGCAACACTACCTATAGTGCTATCGCTTTGTCCAGGCTGATATTGTCTGTTGAAGATCATAAACTCTTGCCTTCTTTCATGAACCAAGCCCCTGTTTCACTAACACTAAGATCCCTCGTTCACAAACCATTTACCAATGAAGAAATTGTACATCTCCTCAGAACCAAAACTAGTGAAAGTAGCCGATCTACAAGCTCACAAACCATGAAGAGTTGTGAGATTGTAGATCAGCTATTTTCAGAATGAAGTATGTCATACGTTGAAAAAACGTAGTCTCAAATAAGCATTTCAGGTTATCTTTACCATTTGCACATGTATTCATTGATACAGTCATGTTGTTTGCAATTCAACTTAAATTAAGTCTGCATCAAGTGAGGCTTGAACTGGCGACCTTGAGATTGTGAGGCATTCATTTAAGGGAGATGCCATTGGCCCAACAGACAAGTAACTGTGAAAAAGGAGATCACGCAGATGATACAGTTTCACGCAAATAGCTGAAAAATCCTGGGTTTAAGTGTTTTTCAAACTGCTCAAAATTGCGGACAATCTAAGGGCGGAGCTTACTGGTCAAAGCGATAGATGTGTTCCTCATGAGTCAAGGCACAAGTGTAAGCAAGTTTCACGACTTTCGGCCAAACGAGGCATGACTTTTGCCTGTTTAAAGTTTGCATTTTCAAAAAATTGCTATAGCGCCCCCCTTTGGCCAATTGGAGTGAGATTGGTTTCAGTGATATTTGGAATGACTCTCTACATTACTGCAACGTTTCAAAGAAATGTGAGTCTTGCATGTATGTGTTAGGGGCAGATGAATAATTTTCATAAAACTGCAATAGTTAAAATCTATTTCCTCCTGGGATTTTTGAGCAATCTGCACGAAATGTTTAACACTTGAACTTTGGACCTCTGCCTACAAAAATTTCCAACGGATTTTCCATAAGTGAAAAAATGCAGAAGTTAGGAGCCAATGACTGTTTACATATAATTCAAAATGGTGGGAGATCCAAAAGTCAGAGGGTAAAAGTTGTTCAGCATGAGGAGACGCATATGTGTATCCAAGTTTCATGGCTCTAGGTCAAACAGGGCATGAGTTGTACCTGTTCAAAGTTGGCATTTTCAATTGAGTGCTATAGCGCCACCTTTGGACGAAAGATTGTGAGAATTATTTTTTGATCGTTTTTCATGACCATCTACCATATGGCCGAGATTCGTAAAAAGCGACAGCACGGTTCAGCCAGAACTGCGAAAAGTGGCAGAAGAAAAAGAAGTGACAGAATACTGCCAATAACAAAACAGGTCCAGAGCTGAGCTCTGGCCCCGTAACAAGCTACATAACGTCAAGAACGCTCAAGCCCAAGACAATAAAAACACAAAATCAAACTAGCATCACCACGGCCAAGTTGAAGAAGAAAGTTCAACATGGCATTACCACGAAAGTGATAATTAAGATAGTAGTACACAGCCGAAAAGCCATGACACCACAAAGTCGTCTCCTCCAAGCAGACCGAAAAGCCCACAAAAGTCCACTCACCAAGACACATCAACAATGAAAATGTGTCGAAATTGTCCTCCAACCCGCCAATAAGCCATTCGTGTCACCACCACATACCACCGGGCGGCCAACCCATCAGTCAGCGTGTCGCTCCATTAACGCATATCGGACACACACAATTAGTCACTAAACACCGTTCAAAGATACAGAAAGGGTACGGAGCAAGGCCCGACTCCTGATCCCTCTCACTCAATGTGCCACTCAAGGTACGTTTAAGCCATATAACACAGAGGCCCGCCTCCTCCTGTGCGCATAACAAGCACACCCTGTTGTCACATAATGCTATTGTGAGCCGTACCAATGTAAAACAAATATCTCAAGAACTTTTTTATCGCCTTATTATAGTTCGTCAGAGATACTACAAAATCCTATTTAACATTACATTAAGCCTCCAAAAACAAGTAAAATAAGCCCTTTTTGGCTCCAAAGCTACTGGAATGTGGAATGTGAAGTTGTATCAATATTATGTAGGACACCACACTGTTAACCAATAGTTACGCTTCACAGGTGGAAAGGGTCCTCTCTATGCAATTTTCCTAAAAATACATGTCTTTAATAGTAAATAAATCTCTATATATTTCTTATAGGCCTAATGCTCTGAAATCCAACTCATCTTTAACCTCCCTTGTTATTAAACAGTCCTGGGAGAAAGATTTAGGCATCTGTGAAATTTGGGCCATGTGGTCTGTAACCGAACAAAATCTACTCAGTTCATAATAATAATAATAAATGTTATTTGTAACACACTTTATGTTTGAAACAAATCTCATTCCAGCCGTGCTCAACCTCTGTCCCTTCCAAAAAGAATACAACATCCTGTTTCTGGCCAGAGTAACAGGAATATCCAGGCGTGCACTCCCAGATTGTAATCTCTCCGAAAAAGGCCTCGATTTTACACAACAAGGACAACATATCACAAACATACATTAGAGATCAGCCAAATAATTAAACCGCCATGAATAAAGCACAAATCAAATTTAACCTTTGCACATAACATTCCAATTATTTATCCTAAATTCACTTTTTACTGTCCTCTTTGTAGATTACTTTAACAGTTCAAAAGGATTACTTTCACTATTATTTAGACTATTATTTTTGAATAGTTGTGTTTCTGTTCAACAATTAAATATGTAATCAATCATTTCACATCTCTCCCCTCTTCGACTTTCCACAAAAAATGTATTGTAAAAAGTGAAATCCCACCAATAACACCTAAAAGTCAACACTGAAGCCAGGCTATTTCAAGCACACACAGGCACCGAAAAACTCCCAACATTCAAGCCGCGGTCCTATGCCAGGGCCGTGGATGGGAACAACCCCGAACCCACACAGGAAGACACAGAATCACTTGAGCAACAAGTGATTTCCTACATGCGTGGAAAAGGAATACAAATAAACAGTGAAGATATCGAGGCATGCCACCCACTGCCACAAAGGGACAAGAAAGCCGCTCCCGCCATCATACTACGCTTCATTAACAGAAAGCACAAGATCGCAGTTCTGAAACAGGGACGCAAACTAAAGGGATCGAACGTCTACATAAACGAGCACCTGACGAAGAGAAACGCGGACATCGCCAGACAAGCGCGAATCCTGAGACGGGAGGAGAAGGTACAGGCAACATGGTCTGCGAACTGTAAGATCTACATCAAGCTCAACGGAACACCAGAGGAGGCCAAAACGCTGCTCATCAGAGACCTCTCTGAGATGGAACAGTACCAATGAGGACATACACAGGACATTATAACGATAAAACAACAAATAAGGTACCACTCTATCTCACCGTGAAGAATCATAAGACTCTTATTATCCCATACATTACAGTGCTATTAATATACAGTATATATATATGGTTGATATGCTATATTATGTATGATGCATTATTTTATGAACCTATGACTAATATCTATCTCCAAACATATATGCTTGTATTTTGTCTGCTATTAGTGTTACCAGTCCTATCATTATTACTCTCCGCAGGAGAGTTTTGTTTTCACTTTCTAAATATGACACACCGATTGGTCAAGCCTCACGTGACACGTGACAATACGGAGAAATATTGTATAAATACACGGCGTCACTTTGGCGGTGTTTCTGCCACCGCCAAAGTGAGGTAAGACAGGAACCATCACGAAATGGCTGCATGGCTGATACATAATTGGCAAATAGGACAGATAGGACACTTACACAGACGGATAGGACACTTATAGTACACAGACAGGACGGATAGGACACTTATACAGACAGGACGGATAGGACACTTATACAGACAGGACGGATAGAACACTTACAGTATACAGACAGGACGGATAGGACACTTATACAGACAAGACGGATAGGACACTTATACAGACAGGACGGATAGAACACTTACAGTATACAGACAGGACGGATAGGACACTTATACAGACAGGACGGATCGGACACTTATACAGACAGGATGGATAGGACAGTTAGAACATAAGAATTAGAACATTCCCAACATTCCCAACACAAGTCTGGTAAGAGTGAGGTAAGACAGGAACAATCACGAAATGGTTGAGAAATGGCGGATACTGTAACAATTGGATAGGACACTTACACAGACAGGACGGATAGGACACTTACACAGACAGGACGGATAGGACACTTATACAGACAGGACGGATACAGGACGGCATAAGAAGTAGAATATTCCTAGAAGTAGAACACTCCCAACATTCCCAACACAAGTCTGCCGGCGGAGAGTTGTGCTCCGAGGAGCACTTTTTCTAGTTATTATTGCTATTGCTAATGACTACGCTATATAATAATGGAATCAAATGAGGATGATGATGAGCTAAGCAACCTGAGCCAAGACAATGACCTCAGATGTCCCCAGAACCCAGTTGGCTGGAATCTGGAGACATTTAAATACACTGAATATAATAGATATAACTTTGAACAATACATTGGTCCAGACAATAGTATTTTCAATGACATAGAAAATAATTGCAATTATCATACTGAGGAACAACTAAATATAAAACCACCTGGAAAAGATATATCAATAATACACTTCAATAGTAGGAGTATGTATACAAATTATGGGAACATCAGGGATTATCTAGATAAACATAAAAAACCCTTCAATATTGTTGCTGTCTCTGAAACATGGTTTGACCCTGACAGGGGCATCAACTTTCCTCTTAAAGGGTATGAGCTTAACTATAGGAACAGAGAAAAGAAAATAGGGGGTGGAGTTGCCCTGTATGTGGACATCAACCTAAAACATAAGGTGATAGAAAATATGCCTATTGTTATTGATAATGTGCTAGAATGTATCACTATTGAGATATGTAGAGAAAAACATAAAAATATTATTGTCAGCTGCATCTACAGAGCTCCTGGGACTGACATCGACATATTTACAAAAACTATGGAAAATGTGTTCTCCAAATCCCACCAGAAAGTCATGTTTATCTGTGGTGACTATAATTTGAATTTATTAAATCCACATAAGCATAAATATATAGATACATTCATTGATAATATGTATAGCATTAATCTATATCCATTAATAGCAAGACCTACTAGAATAACTACAAACTCAGCAACACTAATTGATAACATATAAACAAATGAATTTGGAAATAACATAGAGGGGGGTATTAGTGACAGACATTACAGATCACCTGCCAATATTTGCTATATATAAGTGTGATTATGAAAATAAAGATATAGCAGCTATACCTAGATATAAACGACTAATAACAGAACAGACCATTGCAGCCCTAAGGCAGGATCTGCTGGCTCAGAACTGGAACAACATATATAATGAAGATGATGCTAATATAGCATATAATATATTCATTAGTATATTTGGTGAACTGTTTGACACAAACTGCCCTACTCAGAGATGTAAAGAAAAGAAAATAGAGACAAAGAAACCGTGGATTACGCATAAATTAAAAAATGCCAGTAACAAAAAAGAGTACATTATATAAGGAATACATAAGACATAGAACTGTAGATAATGAAAATAAATATAAAAGATACAAAAACAAATTAACTCATTTTATAAAAGCAAGTAAAAAAGATTATTATAATAACTTATTAGAAAACCATAAAAATAATATAAAGGGATTATGGAGTATTCTGAACAGAATCATAAAAAAAGGATCACTGTCCACAAACCTTCATTGACAATGGTAAAACAATAACCAATCTAAACAAAATAGCAAATGGCTTCAATCACTTCTTTGTTAATATAGGGCCCACACTTGCAAATGAAATACAAACCGCAAGACCAGAGGAAAATGTGCCTGCCGATGAATGGGGTTTCTGCAACCCTAACTCTATATTTTTGAGAGCTGTGGAGGAACAGGAAGTTCTGGAAACTGTTGGAAACTGCAAAAATAAGACTTCCACTGACTGTAATGACCTAAGCATGTCATTTGTCAAAAAAACAATGGACACCGTAGTAAAACCATTTACCTTCATATGCAACTTATCTTTCAGAAATGGCGTATTCCCAAATAAAATGAAGGGCAAAAGTTATCCCAGTTTATAAAGCAGGCAATAAACAACATTTCACCAACTACAGACCAATTTCCTTGCTCTCACAGTTCTCACAAGTATTGGAGAAATTATTTGTGGACAGGTTAGATAACTTTGTAGAAAAAATAACTTACTAACAGAGAGCCAATACGGTTTTAGAGCCAACAGATCTCCCGCAATGGCATTGATTGAACTAACTGAAGAAATAATTAAAAAACAGATTCAAAGATGTACACGGTTGGAGTCTTTGTAGACTAAAAAAAAGCCTTTGACACAATAGACCACACTATCCTTATAAGGAAAATGGTAAAGTATGGTTTCAGAGGGGTGGTGTCAAATTGGCTTGAAAGCTACATACAAAACTGAGAACAAATTGTACAACTTGGAGAATGCAAATCATCAAGAAGCCTGAAAATTATGTGTGGAGTCCCCCAAGGGTCGGTTTTGGGGGGTGCAATACGTTAGTCCGACAGACCGTTCCTCCGACAGCGCATGCCTCCGACGTTTACTATACTAACCCTATACCTAACCCGAACCCTAACCCTAACCGCACGCGGATGCCACATAGTCGGAGTAATGGTTTGTCGGACTAACGTATGCCCCCCGGTTTTGGGTCCCAAACTGTTTAATTTATACATCAATGATTTGTGCTCAGTGTCAAGTGTATTGAAGTGTGTACTATTTGCTGATGATACTAACATGTTCTGTACAGGGGAGGACATCCAGCAGCTTATGACGGTCCCAACAATAGAAATGAGAAAATACAAACTCTGGTTTGACAGAAATAAATTATCTCTAAACCTAAATAAAACAAAATGTATGGTCTTTGGAAACCGGCAGATAAAAATAGATAACCCTAACCCCTAATAAAAGCATGAATAACCAATCCATAAGCTTAAAAAACACATCGCACTGCAACGCTTTGTGTGGAGACACAAAGGAGACTCTTTGCGTCTCCTACCGGAGGATGAACTATCCCTTCAAAAGCAACATTTTGAGATATTTTATTTTTACTTTACTGGAGTATTTAAAGTACTTTTACTCCACTGCAATTGCTAGAAAACTTTAGTTACTTTGTAGATTTGGATTATTATTACAAAACATACACGAACCACTTCAGCCCTATATGCATTTCAGGCCATTTGAAAAGAGCCGATCTACAAGCTCACAATGCGTCACATCGCTTGTAGATCTGCATATTTTTAAATACATTTTATACATTTGAAAACTTGTGAAATGGGACATTCTGCATGATGAATACTTTCTACTTTCTACACTCTAACAGAGTGTTTCTACATACTTTAACTTAAGTAAAAAAATGTGAGTACTTTTCCCCGGGAGGCATGCGTTAATCCGACAGACCGTTTCTCCGACTATGTGGCATCCGCGTGCGGTTAGGGTTAGGGTGCGGGTTTGGTTCGGGTTTAGTATTGGAAACGTCGGAGCGCTGCGCTGTCGGAGGAATGCGCTGTCGGACTAACGTACTGCACCCCTTTTCCCCCACCGCTGTCTCAGGTGCAGCGAGTTGGACATGGACGGATGTGGGCTGACGGACGACCGGAGCGTTAACCACGAAGCGCACGCCGTCCTGTTCCATCACAGAGACATCCACGCCGTCCTGTTCCACCACAGAGACATCCACACCGTCCTGTTCCACCACAGAGACATCCACACCGTCCTGTTCCACCACAGAGACATCCACACCGTCCTGTTCCATCACAGAGACATCCACACCGTCCTGTTCCACCACAGAGACATCCACACCGTCCTGTTCCACCACAGAGACATCCACGCCGTCCTGTTCCATCACAGAGACATCCACACCGTCCTGTTCCACCACAGAGACATCCACACCGTCCTGTTCCATCACAGAGACATCCACACCGTCCTGTTCCACCACAGAGACATCCACGCCGTCCTGTTCCACCACAGAGACATCCACACCGTCCTGTTCCACCACAGAGACATCCACACCGTCCTGTTCCATCACAGAGACATCCACACCGTCCTGTTCCACCACAGAGACATCCACACCGTCCTGTTCCATCACAGAGACATCCACACCGTCCTGTTCCATCACAGAGACATCCACACCGTCCTGTTCCACCACAGAGACATCCACACCATCCTGTTCCATCACAGAGACATCCACACCGTCCTGTTCCATCACAGAGACATCCACACCGTGCCTGGTTCCAGAAGTGGATTTGGTTTAACTGGGAGTCGCCGCTGAATTCACCTCACATCCCCGCCGCGCTCAACGACCTGTTACACATGACCAGCAGCTATCGGCTAGACTCTCACACCCCGGTTACATTATCGTCTAATGGCAATTATTTAGGATCATCACAATTATTTTCGCATAATCTTCATAATTGTAGATCTGCTATTTTTGAAGATTCATTTTTTTTTGGTACATTTTTTAATGTATAAATATAGTTTTTAAAGCAAACATTTTTAACTCAAATCCTTGCTTCTGGGGGGGGGCTGGAAAAACGCATTTTACAAATGTTCGCTTTAGAAAATCAAAATATATAAACACACATTTTCATGATTTTTCAAAAATAGCAGATCTACAAGAGTGCCGCGCTATGAGCTTGTAGATCTGCTATTTTTGAATAGCCCAAAGAAATCTAACGTGACAGAGATGCGCTCACGGATTGAATGGGTTAAAACCGGGAAAGAATCTAGTCATTTTTTTTATTTTACAGTTGGCTTCAAAAGTAGCAGATGTACAAGCTCACAGCGCGGCACGAGCAAGTGACGCCTGTAAATGCAATCAACAGGACACCGCAGGGACTTGAACCCCGTCCTAGTGAGCCAGGAGTGCCATACCAGTGTATTATACCTCTTTGACTCATTTACAGGTTCAAGAAATCACACATTAGCCCTTTAAGACCTGGAACGGTCATTTTTAGATTTGAGCTAAACAAAATAACAACATTATTTTACACTTTGGCTATTCAAAAACAAGCTTGTAGATCTTCTATTTTTGAACAGTTTGAAAATGTGTGCAAATGTGTTAATATACTGTATAGCCTATATTCTTTTAAAGCAAACATTTTTTAACTCAAACTCCTTCTGGGGGTTCCTGGAACTAAATGTTTTGAGATGGGGGCCAACTACATATTATTTTGGGGGCTCTTGACATGAAAAAGTGTACGTTTTTTCAAAAAAACTTGGACATAAGCAGAATCCCCCAGAAGCAAATATTTGAGTTACAAATATTCGCTTTAAAAATATATACATTCAAAGATTTGCACACATTTGCACGTTTTTTTCCTTCAAAAATAGCAGATCCACAAGCTCATAGCGCGGCATCGAGTGTCTTAAAGGGTTAACATTCATTCTCATTTATATTTCAACTTTTACCTAGAGACGCTCCCGATGCGGCGTGTTGTGAGCTTGCAGATCGGCTATTTTCACCATTTTACAATGTTCTGGAAACAAGGACCCCCAAATTTATATGCATTTTCCTGTGGACCAGCATCTGAACATGTTTTGTGCCGGGGACCCCCAGAAGAGAAGAATTATGTAAAAAACTAAAAACTCAAAATGATTCAACATTTTCCAAGCATTTGATATTTTTCAATGATTTTCAAAAATAGCAGATCTACAAGCTCGCAGCACGTCACTTTGTGCCGCGAGCTTGTAGATCTGCTATTTTTTTTTGTATTATTATATACTATATTTAATAAATACCCCTTTGAGGTTTTCAATTATTTTTTGATCAAGAACAAACCTTAGGCTACTTTTTTTTCCAAAATCTTAAAAAATAACAGATGTGTGCGAGCTTGTATATCTGCTATTTTTTAGAACCAATATTCTAAACCCTACGAGTTTTCTGAAACACTTAAAAAACTTTATACATACCAAACAGACAGACAGACGCTGTCCCGGTTTTTAATTGGTTAAATGGCCTGTCTTGGTTTAAAGCCCACTCACCACGACAAGGTGCAGGCCGAGAGTGGGGACCCCGCCCCCCCACCAATCATGGTGGGGGGGCGGGGTCTGTCTGTCTGAAGCAGACAGACAGACATACAGACAGTGAGGCAGACAGAGAGAGAGAGGCAGACAGACAGACAGACAGACAGACAGACAGACAGACAGACAGAGACAGACAGACAGAGAGAGAGGCAGACAGACAGACAGACAGACAGAGTGAGAGGCAGACAGACAGACAGACGGTCAGAGTCAGTGACAGACTGAGAGAGAGAGGCAGACAGACAGTGACAAAGTGAGAGAGAGACTTGGGACTTGGGTTAAATTGGGACTTGCGGGTAGACACTGTTCTTACTGTTCTAAAGGCACAAGTTCAAAATTGAAGATGACGTCGAGGTGAGACATTTAGCCAGAGTACATGTCACACATTCAGCTGAAGACGCAAATGTTGTGAGCCAGCTCATCAACCATTACTCCAGTTGGTACCGGTTGAAGCGTGCTGTGGCCTGGATTCTCTGTGTCAAGGATCTGCTTCTAAAACGCTGCCGACAAAAAAATAATGGAGATGTACAGACAGATCCCAGCTGTTAAACGACAATTGTGCAGCAGAAAAGACATGATCAGTCAGAGAAGTAGTCCATTGACAAAGCTTGATCTGATAATCCAAGATGGAGTACTGAGAGTTGGAGACCGTCTCCATGCATCTACCAAGCCAGAGCATGGTGGAAGGAGGTGGTGTTAGGAGGTGGTGTTAGAAGGAGGTGGTGTTAGAAGGAGGTGGTGTTAGAAGGACGTGGTGGAAGGAGCTTTCCATGCTCTGGCATGGCAGATGCATGGAGACGGCCTCCATCTCTCAATATTCCATCTTTGATTATTAGATCAAGCTTCTTCAATGGACTCCTTCTGTGACTGGTCATGTCTTTTCTGCTGCACAATTGTCGTTTGACAGCTGGGATCTGTCTGTACATCTCCATTATATTTTTTCTGCAGCATTGTAGAAGCAAATCCTTGACACAGAGTCCAGGCCACAGCGCTCTTCAACCGGTACCAACTGGCGAAACGGTTGATGAGCTTGCTCAAAACATCTGCGTCTTCAGCTGCATGTGTGACATGTACTGTGGCTAAATGTCTCACCTCGCCGTCATCTTCTTCAATGTTGAACTTGTCAGGTCTATTTGGCCACCAACTCTAGTTCCTGCAGGAGAGGTGGACATTGAAACCTGCTCAGACACAAAAGCAAAGTGCAATAATAGCGCCTTGCTGTTCTTACTTTTCTGAAGGCACAGTTGCGCCTTGCTGTTCTTACTTTTCTGAAGGCACAGTTGCGCCTTGCTGTTCTTACTTTTCTGAAGGCACAGTTGCGCCTTGATGTTCTTACTGTCCTGAAGGCACAGTTGCGCCTTGCTGTTCTTACTGTTCTGAAGGCACAGTTGCGCCTTGCTTTTCTTACTGTTCTGAAGGCACAGTTGCGCCTTGCTGTTCTTACTTTTCTGAAGGCACAGTTGCGCCTTGCTGTTCTTACTGTTCTGAAGGCACAGTTGCGCCTTGCTGTTCTTACTGTTCTGAAGGCACAGTTGCGCCTTGCTGTTCTTACTGTTCTGAAGGCACAGTTGCGCCTTGCTGTTCTTACTGTTCTGAAGGCACAGTTGCACCTTGCTGTTCTTACTGTTCTGAAGGC
The DNA here is from genome assembly GCF_963454915.1 of Gymnoscopelus microlampas. Classification (NCBI taxonomy): domain Eukaryota; kingdom Metazoa; phylum Chordata; class Actinopteri; order Myctophiformes; family Myctophidae; genus Gymnoscopelus; species Gymnoscopelus microlampas. Next base: position 17,669,348 of record NC_139945.1, on the reverse strand, counting down.
ACAGTTGCGCCTTGCTTTTCTTACTGTTCTGAAGGCACAGTTGCGCCTTGCTGTTCTTACTTTTCTGAAGGCACAGTTGCACCTTGCTGTTCTTACTGTTCTGAAGGCACAGTTGCGCCTTGCTGTTCTTACTGTTCTGAAGGCACAGTTGCACCATGCTGTTCTTACTGTTCTGAAGGCACAGTTGCGCCTTGCTGTTCTTACTGTTCTGAAGGCACAGTTGCGCCTTGCTGTTCTAACTTTTCTCAAGGCACAGTTGCGCCTTGCTGTTCTTACTGTTCTGAAGGCACAGTTGCGCCTTGCTGTTCTTACTGTTCTGAAGGCACAGTTGCGCCTTGCTTTTCTTACTGTTCTGAAGGCACAGTTGCGCCTTGCTGTTCTTACTGTTCTGAAGGCACAGTTGCGCCTTGCTGTTCTTACTG
>NC_139945.1:17428926-17656426 GCF_963454915.1 Gymnoscopelus microlampas | reverse complement strand
CGCCACTGCCGACACCCGGCTGCGGACCGCGGCGAGGTTTTTTCTTGGCGACGGACCCCCGGGCGCCGCAGGTCACCGCCCCGCCGAGGCGGGGATCGGGGCTACGGACATTGAACCCCCCGACGACTCTCCGGAGGAGAGACTCGAGTTCTGGGTACCCGTGAGTTTGACAAGGCCTTTGGGCCCGGGCCGGAGGAGCGGCGGCTGAGCGACGCGGGCGCGACCGAGCCCCGAGGAGCCCGGCGGCACGCGCCACTGCCGACACCGCACCCGGCCGCGGACCGCGGCAAGGTTTTTCTTGGCCTTTGGGCCCTGCCGGGAGCGGCAGCTGAGCGACGCGGGCAAGAACGGGCCCCGTGGAGCCCGGCGCCACACGCCACTCACCGCCCCCGGCCGTGGACCGCGGCGGCGAGGCTGTTTTTCTCCGGAAAACAGCCTCGAGTTCTGGGTACACGTCAAGTTAGGGCGACTTCCGAGCGCTCCCCGGGGCCGTGACCGACTCCGGCGGTGCCCGTCCGAGGACCTCACTAAGCCATCCGATCGGTAGTGGCGACGGGCGGTGTGTAGCATAACTGAAAATAAATAGTCACAATAAATTACGTTGCAGCGATCCATTTTAGCACACGCCGCGTCACATGAATTAAAAAAAAAAAAAAAAAAAACATTGAAAACGACAACCTAGCCCAAACTTTAAGTGCATCACTAGCCTGTAGCTTTTGCCATAACAGTTTTGTTCAAACTGTTTTTATAGGAAGTTTAGATGGAGACTAGGGATGTTAACAATTAATCTATAATCTATAATCGATTGCCGTTAAGAATGTAAAGAGACAGAGCGAAGGCTCATGCCCCATTATATAGGGTGAGCAATCACCCCACACAGGTGTGCAGGATTCCCCACTAATGAGGGGAGCCCAAGGAACTCCGACAAAGATCTAAGGCCAAGAAGGCGTCACACAGACACAGACAGACAGACACATACAGACAGAGAGACAGACAGACAGAAAGAGAGAGAGACAGACAGACAGACAGGCAGGCAGGCAGGTAGACACAGCGGGACAGACAGACAGACAAAAAGACACAGACAGACACAGACAGACAGACACACAGACAGACAGACAGACAGACAGACAGACAGACAGAGAGAGACAGAGACAGAGAGACAGAGAGAGAGAGAGAGACATAAAATAAAAAATATAGCTGCAAACAGCAATAATACGGGGCCAGTGAAAAAGAAAGTAATAAGTAATATGCACAATAAGCCATAGAAACATATAACACTGAACTTGAGAGAAAAAAAGGCAGGCAGGCAGACAGAGACACAGAGAGACAGACACGTACAGACAGAGAGAGACAGAGGGACAGACTGAGAGAGACAGACACAGAGACAGACACAGATAGGGAGACACAGACAGAGAGACAGAGAAACAGAGACAGACAGAGAGTGACAGACACAGAGTGACAGACAGATACAGTGAGTGACAGAGTGACAGACAGACACAGTGAGTGACACAGTGAGTGACACCTACAGACAGACAGACAGACAGACAGACACAGAGAAGAAGAAGAAGAAAAATAATGCCAATAACAAAATGGAGCCTTGCTCTGCAGAGCCTGGCCCCGTAATTTAAAAAAAGCCACAACAAATGCTTATCTCCACTGCAATGACAGACAGAGAGACAGACAGACAGAGACAGAGAGACAGACAGACACAGAGATACAGAGACACATATAGACAGAGAGACAGAGTGAGAGACAGACAGACAGACAGACACAGCCTAGTATGTCTAGGCGATAGTCTCTCGTCGTCTTCAGCACCTGGTCCATACGACCGCACTGGAACAGTGTGATGAATACATCCAAGGATGCGCCTTCTTTTTTTTTGCCGAAGTGTACCGGAATGGCTTCTCCTCGTCTGAAAGACAGCTACCAAACATAAAAAAGAAAAATGCTCATTATTAGATACAAACAATAAGTGGTGTGTGTGTGTGTGTGTGTGTGTGTGTGTGTGTGTGTGTGTGTGTGTGTGTGTGTGTGTGTGTGTGTGTGTGTGTGTGTGTGTGTGTGTGTGTGTGTGTGTGTGTGTGTGTGTGTGGGGGTATAGTTACCTTGCTTTGATTTTACTCCACAGTTGGGCGAGTGGCATTGGTTTGGAAATTGAAATTTGTCCTTTAAGATGACCAGGTCCAGGCCCGGATTTACACAGTTCCCCCCCCATCCCAGCCAGAAAAAAAAGTCACCTTTGGTACCTACCAAAAAGTGACTTTTGGGACCTACCAAACAGTGTCTTTTTGGTACCTACCAAAAAGTGACCTTTGGTCTTATGGACCAATTACCAGGTCGAGACCTGGATTTGCCATGTCAAAATAAATATTGAATCCAAATTAAACAACAACTACACTACCAACATAGTCTTAGATTCAACGTCTCTAAGACTAGATTCAACATCTCTAAGACAAATCTTAAAAAAAGAGCACACATCTTTAACCACATTGCCATACGTCCGTCAGCACCCAACACCAACGAAATACACCACAAGCATCATCCATTACAAACTGCAGCATGAAGCAACTGCAGCATCCAGCAAAGGAAAAGGAAAAGGACCGAATTAGGACCGTCACAATTATTACATAATCGCAAGTATTTGAGATAACCGCAATGCTTTTTGGGGGGATAATAGTCATAATCGTTTCCATGTTGAAAAATGTTCATAATAATTTCAAACATTTTCCAACATTGTGGAAATAGCCGAACTACACGCTCAAAATCATCACAACGTGAGGCGTTTTGAGCTTGTAGTTCGGCTTTTGTTTACGAAGCCTAAAAAAAGCTAGACAAAGTTTTATTCATAATGTTACTGCGACGCAATTAAAATAGTTAATCGCAACTATTTGAGCGACAGTTAATCAAGCGTCAAGTCAAACGTCATAATCGTGACAGCCCTAAAGAGGTTCCTACCTTGAGGCGTCTTCAGAGGAAACCCCCGATGGGCCGAGGTCTACGGCGGAAACCAACCGGCGTTGAGCATCGATGGGGGATGCAAAAAACAGAACGCACTGTCGTGAAACTATGCATCAACCTAGACACATACAACACTGTCGTGACTCACTGTCGTGTGATTCTGCATCAATGAAGACACAAGACACACTGAAGTGGAATTCTGTGGAATTCTGTGATGAATCAGAATCGATACAGCCGGCGGAGACCACCGGACCCCCCGATGGGCCTCGGTGCGGAGGAATCCCCCTAAATCCATGGATAGAGAGAGGCGGAGGCGGGCTGAGACGAGTCACAGGAGGTGTAGACAGAGGTTCCTCTTCAAAAGACTTAGTGTAGGCTGAACATTTTTGCAGGCAGCCTGGGTCGGTTCACAGGAGGGTGCAGGCAGCCTGGGTCGGTTCACAGGGGAATGCAGGCAGCCTGGGTCGGTTCACAGGAGAATGCAGGCAGCCTGGGTCGGTTCACAGGAGAATGCAGGCAGCCTGGGTCGGTTCACAGGAGAATGCAGGCAGCCTGGGTCGGTTCACAGGGGAATGCAGGCAGCCTGGGTCGGTTCACAGGAGGGTGCAGCCTGGGTCGGTTCACAGAAGGGTGCAGCTAGGGCTGAGACAATTAAAACATTTAAGTTGACGCCTGTCATACAAATACATGTGATTAACCATTTAGTTGTGTTTTTGGCATTGGAACATATGGAACAGTGGTGTAAAGTTACTAAGTACATTTACTCAAGTACTGTACTTAAGTACAGTTGTGAGGTATTTTTACTTTACTGGAGTATTTCCAATTGTCAGTACTTTTACTTCTACTCCAGTACATCTCAGAAGCAAATATTGTACTTTTACTCCACTACAATTATTTGAAAACTTTAGTTACTAGTTACTTTGCAGATATAAATTATTATATCATAAAACATACATTAACCACTTTATCCCTATTTTATACCTATGCTATTTAAAAAAAAATAATAAGCTCACAACGCGCTGCGATGCAACGCGTTGTGAGCTTGTAGATCTGCTGTTTTCAAACATTTCAGTACTTTTACTTTTGGTACTTTAAGTATATTTTGAGGCCAATACTTTTGTACTTTTACTCAAGAACATTTTGAATGCCAGACGTTTACTTGTAACTGAGTATTTCTATATTGCAGTATTAATACTTTTACTTAAGTAAACTATTTTAAAATACTTTTTTCCACCACTGCATACGGATAAAAATGTCATTTCTGTGTGGCCTTCAGGCTTCATAATAAAACAAATATTGCACATGACAAATAACCGTAAAAGGGATATTTCACTTACAAACTTGTTTGAGCTCATTTTAACGTCCACTCTGCTTTTGTGATTCACCCCAGACACTTTTTAAATTGCTTGATTGAGTATTTAGATATTTGATGATATACATTGCATCAGACACGCCCCCTTCCAATACAAACCCATTGTAACTTCAAACTCCATTGTAACCATGTTAACATTCATTGAAAACACCCGTCCTTGGTTCTGGTGACTGATGTGAACCTTCTAATGTGTGGGACCGTGTTTTTTCAATTACTTTTTTTATTTATTTACAAAATCTTTTGGAGTAAATGAATAAAACAGGAAAAAAAATGAAATAAATGAAAAAACTTATTGCAAAAACCCAGTCTGCTCACACACTAGAAGGTCAATATCAGTCAACAGAACCAAGGACGGGTGTTGAACCATGAATCTAACATGGTTAAAATGGAGTTTGAAGTTACAATGGGTTTGTATAGGAAGGGGCGTGTCTGATTAAATGAATATCAAATATCTAAATACTGAATCAAGCAACTTAAAAACTGTCTGAGACCACCGTAGAAGGGCCATCGGCGCGGAGGAACCCCCCCCCCATGCAGACACATCCATGGATAGAGAGAGAGTTCCAGATCTCCATCTCTACGGGCATCCTCGGGTTGAGCCTTCCAGTGGCGTCTCCCGTCATCTAATAAAAATAAACTTTATTTGTAGAGCACCTTTCATGACATGAAATGCAGCTCAAAGTGCTTTATAGAGCAAGAATAAAGCACAAGCTTTACAAACAATAAATAATACAACAAATAACATAACAAATAATACAAATAAAGTACAAATAATGTAACAATAAAGCAAAAAATAAATACAAGTGTGTGTGTGTGTGTGTGTGTGTGTGTGTGTGTGTGTGTGTGTGTGTGTGTGTGTGTGTGTGTGTGTGTCTATATATATATTTATTAGGGGTGTCACGATACGCCTAATCCACGATTCGATTTTAAGCTCACGATTCGATATTCGAAATGAGAATCTAGAATAATAAATGTGTTAACATATGAATAATATTGTAACGTTGCGGGGTAGCTAGAAAGACGAGGCGAGGAGACGATGTGCAAGTTGCCAGCTCAAACACAGAGCCCAGATGTATTCCCTTGCCGCAGCACAGAGCTAACCCGAGGTTGAGGGCAGGGACGTGCACAGATAGACTCTAGGTGGTGCTAGAGCACCTGCCCTTTGCCCTCTTGACCAGAAGTGCCCTTTTGAAAAAAAATAAAAAATATATATATTTTTTTCAGTTTACAGCAGGGGTCTTCAACAGGGGGTTTGGGACCCCTAGGGGGTCCTCAGAGTTACTACAGGGGGTCCGCCAAATCTTTATGTGATTTCTTTTTACCATAACCACTCGAAACCTAGCATCCCTTTTTCTGAGGAGAACTTGCTATTTTTGGCAAAGAGGTATAGGTGTAGAGGGAAAAAAGAGCAGACCAAGTAGTAAACAAAAAAAAGTATAATTTACTTGAGCACCTGCCCCTCAAAATGTCTGTGCACGCCGCTGGTTGAGGGTCACTGAACGTAAAACAATAAAGAGGGTGGCTAGCCCATGGCTAGTAATAATGAGGACGTGTGCTGTCTCTCAGTTCACTCAGTCCCGCCTTACAGCACCCCAGAACAGCCCAACTTAAAAGGGTAGGGTAAGTGATATTTTTTGGTTAAAACAAAAAGTATTTTGTTAAAAGGTTAAAGCACTACTACACTACACTCCGGTAGGTGTCAAAATCTCAGCCAATCATGGAGCAAGTACACATTTTTAAGCTTCATTTTTTATAGTGTTCCAGTTCCAATTTTGTCTGCTCATTTCTTAGTGTCATCACTTCCAATTTCACTTGTTTAATCTATATCCTGATTGAGTTCTCTATCCTGATTGGATAAAATTAGAAATGAAACTGAAACGAAAATGCATTTTCTGTTTTATAAAGAGCTGGAGAGACAAGGAGACTCCTTTTACTGAACAAACACTCTATAGCAATGAGTACTAGCAGAATATAGAGCTATTTAACACTTATTTTAACCAAAGAAAATCACTTACCCTACCTTTAACTAACTCTTTTCCCTCCCCGGCACACATGTAGCCAATACCCAAATCAGTGACACTTCCCTCAATCAAAGCAACAGGACACATGTGTAATAGTACCCCAGCGTTACAATATGAACTTTGGGTTTTATCAACTGTCATTTTCTGATTATTCCTTAAGAAGATTAGTTAACATTCTTCGAAAAGTTCAGATTTTTTCCTATTCCAAGTGGCTATGACTGATTTCAGAAGTTTGTGGGCCCTGGGTAGACAACCTGGCCTGGCGGAGATTGGCGGAAATCTCTGCTCTGAGGAGGAGCGTTCTAGTGAAGGCAGTCCATTAATTCTACATGGCTCAGCCCTTTAGTAACTCTTGACTTCATTTCTCATGCATCGCAATGCGATCTGCTGCCATGGCACTTTGTAACGTTCTAGATCAGGGGTCTTCAACAGGGGGTCCGGGACCCCTAGGGGGTCCTCAGAGTTACTACAGGGGGTCCGCCAAATCTTTGTGTGATATGATTCTTTTTTTTTTACCTTAACCACTTGAAACCTAGCATCCCTTTTTCTTAGGAAAACTTCAGCCAAAAATAGCCGATCTACAAGCTTGAGCTTGTAGATCGGCTATTTTCGGCAAAGAGGGGGGAAAGAGCAGACTAAGTACAGAGTGGAAGTGTACTTAGTGTTGATGGTTTAAGTGGTTAAATGTCTGAAAATACACATTAACATGAAACCAACATCTATGAAAAGCTTTTATCTGCAACACAAGTTTATGCAATATATAGTGGGGGTCCCTGCTCCATCTCTCTCTCACAGAGGGGGTCCTTGGCCTGAAAACGTTGAAGACCCCTGCATAGACCATATTCACATGGCGGCCATGTTGCTATTAAGTCAATGAAGTGCCAATAGTGGCACTATTAAATTCCAAAATGGCCGCCGTGTGAATATGGTCTATTAGAGGATCCAGTGACATTAAAAGCCAAAGAGAATAGGTGGGTTTTAACCCATTAAGACCGGGAAAGCATCTGTCATTTTAGATTTATTTTGCTATTCAAAAATAGCAGATATACAAGCTCATAGCGCGGCACCGAGTGCGGTCACCCCTGGTCTTTTTGCTAGTCTTTGCAAACGACCAGTAATGACTGATCGACAAAACCTCAGAGCCCTGGCTAAGGGTGTATGGTTCCAGGAGCTCAGCGAGGTACAGCGGAACTATACTTTCCAGTTTAAAGATTTAAAACCAAATAAAAAGGACCTTAAAATCAATTATAAAATTGACAGCGATACTTGCATTCATGCCTTAATTTCATCACACTTCAATACTGCAATGTACAGTACCTGAGTACATTTAAAGTACACTTTACACCACTGACTAGGCCTGCAATAGCCGTTGTCAGCATGACGACCGTCATGGATTAACTTCAACCTGGTGTTTGCACTTCCTCCATTTACGGCCCGTACATCTACATAAACGTTCATATTTCAAATACAAAGTGCTTACTCCATGGCCACGGATGTTACAATTCTTTACGGGCCCTCAGAAGTACCCGTATCTTCCGTATTGTTCAATAAAAAGCATTTTAATCCGATTGGTGGCCATTTTCTTCATAGAGTTGTAATGAAGCAGAGTGCAATACACCTCCCAACCAATAGGGTGGCGTGGTTTAAAGCATTATGGCAAAAAGACGGAGAAAATGGCCACCACTCGGATTAAAATGCTCCTTATTAAACAATAAGGAAGATACCGGTATTTCTGAGGGCCCGTACATAATTCTAACATCCATGGCCATGAGGTCAGCACTTTATATTTGAAATCGAAACGTTTATGTAGATATACGGACTGTAATGGAGAAAGTGCAAACAGCAGGTTGAAGTTCATCCATGACTGTCATGATATGACAGTCATGTTTCAGGGCTAAAACAAACAACTCATATTCACTTCACACACAGAAATGCTTCATCCTGACCAGTTGTTGCTTTTTACCAGTGGTGTAAAGTAACTAAAGCACATTTACTCAAGTACTGCTGCAAGTACAATTTTGAGGTACTTTTTCTTTACTGGAGTATTTCCAATTGTCTATACTTTTACTTCTACTCCACTACATCTCAGAGGCAAATGTTGTACATTTAATCCACTACAATTATTTGAAAACTTTATTTACTAGTTATTTTGCAGATATACATTACATTATAAAACATACATTAAACACTTGAGCCCTAATTTATACATAGGCTATTTGAAAATAGCAGATCTACAAGCTCAAAACGTGTTGAGCTTGTAGAACTGCCATTTTCAAACATTTTAGTACTTTTACTTCTGGTATTTGAAGTACATTTTGATACCAATAGTTTTGTACTTTTACTCAAGTAAATTTTGAATTCAGGACTTATACTTGTTACAGAGTACTTCCGCATTGCAGTATTTATACTTATACTTAAGTAAAAGATTTGAATACTTTTTCCACCACTGCTTTTTACCATGTCAAACAAAAGTGAAATTACATGCAATTTCATCAATTCCTTCATGCTGAGCAGTTAATTAGTTAAGCTAAGTAGCTAACACACATGTAGAGAACTCACTTGTTTGGTCTGGATGGAGGTAATGTTTTCACAGTCTGGTCACACAGTGTGCTTTAGCAGCTTGTTTCACCAGCCTGGTAAAAACACTGATAACTCTACATCCATGTAGAGTTATGTTACATTATCAGTGGTGTATTTGTATATTACTTTTACGCAAAGCAGAGCTTTGTTTGAAAGTTTGTTAGTTTGTTCTAACAAACATTTGTGTTCGCTGCTGGTGCAGTGTGTGTGTGAGAGAAGGGGGGAAGGGCGACAATCAGAGTACTCAAATAGCCCCGCCCCTCCCTGCTTCCCAGGGCAGTGGTTCTCAACCTGTTGGTCGAGACCCCCAGGGGGCGGGGTCCCCAGATGTCAGTGAAGTGACAATTTAAGGACTTTTAAGACCCCCCAAAAAAAGTAAGAGAGAAAAGAAAAAAAACATCATTACAGCATAAAAAAGAATCAACTATAAAAACTGGTCAAACATGAATTGGCCAAATTGTCAAATAATATAAGAAAGAGGCAAACATTTGTACAAAATAGCCAATCTTCAAGCTCACAACGCCTCAATCTATATTTATAGATTTATAGTGGTGTAAACCTTTATTCTCACTGATCACTGATGTTGTCGTTTTAGTTTTGTGCCACCAGAGGGCAGCCTGTACCTCTCTACCAAACAGGTGTGTTGCCTTATTAGAACGTGACTGTGATATGAAATGAATCAGTGGTGGAAAAAGTACTTAAATTCTTTACTTAAGTAAAAGTACCAATACTGCAATATAAAAATACTCTGTTACAAGTAAAAGTCCAAAATTCAAAATTTACTTGAGTAAAAGTACAAAAGTATTTGCATCAAAATGTACTTAAAGTACCAAAAGTAAAAGTACTAAATATTTGAAAATAGCAGATCTACAAGCTCACAACGCGTCGCAATGCGACGCGTTGTGAGCTTGTAGATCGGCTATTTTCAAATAGCCTAGGTATAAAATAGGGCTAAAGTGGTTAATGTATGTTTCATTATATCATAATTTATATCTGAAAAGTAACTAGTAACTAAAGTTTTCAAATAATTGTAGTGGAGTAAAAGTACAAAATTTGCCTCTGAGATGTAGTGGAGTAGAAGTAAAAGTATTGGAAATTGGAAATACTCAAGTAAAGTACAAATACCTCAAAATTGTACTTAAGTACAGTACTTAAGTAAATGTACTTTGTTACTTTCCACCACTGGAAATGACTAACTTTTTTTACTTGTTGGTGTTGTAATATTAACATGCTGTTGCCGGTGATTAAATAAAAAAAACTGATTCTGTATTTTAGGACAATAAACAGAAAAAAAACAAGCCACCAATTAATCATCATCATCTGAGGAACGCACTTTTATTTTATTTGTATTTCTAGTAATTAAGTGGATATGTTTGATGAATATAAATTTGAGTTTAGACTTATATGCTCCAATAACCACTACAATATGATAATATGGCCACACTCATAAAATCAAATATTATTTTCTGTAAAAAAAACGAACTCACTTCCAAGTAGGGCATAGATATTATGCTCTACTATCAATAGCCTCATTACAATGCTATTTGATTTATGCGTTTGTTTGTTTGTTTGTTTGTTTGTTTGTGTGATATTAAACATGACCAGATTTGTGTGAGTAATATACCATTGAAAAGCCCATTCTCATGTTGTGATGAAGTCTCCTGTCAATCTTCCCTCTTCATTTTCAACAGTATCCGGTTTCTCTTAGCAGGGTTCAAAATCCCATGTTTACATCAAATGAAATAAAACAGCAGATCTGCAAGCTCTACAACGCGTGTGAGGACCTTGTAGATCTGCTCACAACGCGGCCAGTTGTGAACTTGTAGATTAGCAATTTTTTTTGGGCCTTGTAGATTTGGTGTACAACTTTAACTTAAGCTGTTGTCACATCACAGCCTGGTTTACAGGTGAAACACAGCAGGTGGAATTATGCTGTAGTTTCCAGGAAAGGGAAGAATAATATAGAAATAGAAAGAAAGAACAAGAAAACATTCACATATTCCTGATATGAGTGAAATATATACAAGCAGGTCAGATATGAAATGAGGCAATGTTATGAGGCAGATAAAATAGTTGCTAAATAAAATATATGTAACAGATAAATACATGAGGATAATACATAGCAACAGATATACTAACCAGTGGTGTAAAGTAATTGAGTACTTTTAATCAAGTACTGTACTTAAATACAATTTTGAGGTATTGTTTTACTTTACTGGAGTATTTCCCCATTTTCAATACTTTTACTCCACTACATCTCAGAGGCAAATATTATATTTTTACTCAATTTTTACTCCGTCCTGATCTTTAAGGCTTATAGGAATGTATAATACATGGTTCAATGTTAAAATATAACCCTACTACACATATTATAGAAGATAATATAGCCCCTCCAAAAAAGTCCATATGGCCTATAGAGGATGAAATGCATAATTTATTAAATAATATAAAGGTAATATCAAATACATTGTAGAAAATGAGAGACATGATGCTTTATTCATGGGGTACCAAGGAGTGCCAGGGGTGGGGGTCTGGGCCATCTATGCCAGGTGAGCCACCTGTACTCACCTGGCATAAAAGGGGCTCTGAGAGCAGCTTGAGCCATTCATTACTAAACTACTAATCTCTCAAGAACAGATTCTGCTCTGCGTTGGAATCTGTCGCGAAGGTTCGTCATAACGTGTACACACTGGACTACAAGTGGGCGTGCCTTCAGATCAGGAAGCAGGCCGCGCTTTACCCAATCAAATGTAGTGGGCGGGATTCACGTGTCCGTCGATCCTTCCCCACTCGAAACTAACCGAAACTAATTTAGCAATAGCTTCCGCGGAGCAGACAAAACCACGGAAAGATATTCACATTTTAACTTACTCTTTCATCATAGAAACAAGTGGGCTTATAACCAAAACGATCCACGTTCTCTGGGAGAAGTGGTGTTAGTGTTCCGTGTAGAAATATTGTTAGTGGGAATGAAAAGATAGTCGCACCACCGGAAGTGGAGCGGTGAAGGCAGACCAAAACCCCGGTTTCCTTGAGCACGGGTGCTGCGTCGTCATTGTCCCAGAGCCAACTGACATAGTGTCATACAGCAGAGGTCGCTGTTTTTCCTTTTCAGTTGGCTCTGGTTTCCCAGATTGCTAAACTACAACATGAAGAGACCACCGCTGAAGAATTAATTGATTGATTATACTTGCATATTGTTTTTATTGACGTATTTCAGTTTCGCAGTCAGTGTGTGTAGTGTTGTTAACTTGTTTCTCCCGAGATTTTTCCCCGAGTACCCCCCCCCCCCCACCTTCGTAGGGGTGGGGAGGGGGGAATCTCGCCTGCCCTAAATGTAATTCCTGGGAACGCCACTGTTCCATGAGCTGCTGCAGTGCTGCTGTTCAGCCAAGAACGCCGCTATGGTTTTGGGCTCCATGATTGGTCAAGTTCAAGGATTCGACTTTCATGGTCTTTTATAGGAATACGTGAAGCCTGGCTTTACCATCCTGGCTCGAATTAAATGCTATTCAAAATGTACATATTAAGAATAATATAGGACACAAAATATTGAATAGCTATTAACAGCATTCTTGAGGGGTGGTTTTAATTAACGACATGCAATATCGTACAGCAAGCCTGGGTTCTTCAGCAAAAACATGGATATAAAAATAACTTAACATACAAACAATGAAATGTAATGATTCATAACAAACTATTTTCTGTACATTACATAATATTTATTTCACCACAGCTCCCATCTCTAGCATATTACTGAGATTGATCATGAGCCCTGCATGTGCAAAAGGTTGGGGGTTCAACACCGCCACCTGTCACACACCTGATCTGGTAATTCCAGTTAAACACGCCATTCATTACTTAAGAGGTATCACTTCTGTTAATCCCCCAAACTGTGGTCAAGCTGATCCGTCAGTTGACGCTAGCCTTATGTTATAACACTTTGAAAGTATTATGCTGCACTCACACTGGCAGAAAGAAAGCTACAGTTTACTATCCATTTTCAATGGAAGTCAGCGACATGAAAATACAAAGATACATCCAACTTTTGTAGCTGCTACAAAAGCAAAAAAAAAGCGGAGCTGTTTTTTTTTTCAACTTCAGCTACAAAGCTCCAAATATGCTGTGTAGCTTTGTATCTTTTGAAATCTGCCAGTGTGAACGTAGCATTAAGCCTGATTTTATAGTTAAGTTCCTCTCAGAAGACCAATGATTCTCAAATTTATATAGGCGCTTTTCTAAGTACCAAAAGACGATTTACATGGGGGGAGGAGGTGAGAAAATATAATATAATACATACATGTTATAACATTAGATGAATGATTCTGGCTGCATTTAATACATACATACATGATTCTTGCTTCTTTGAACATTTCTGAACATTCTTTTGACTTTTTTTGGAAAACTAATTTTATAAGTTTGGGTAAAAAAACAACAACTGCCAACTTACTACAAACCATAAAAAACGGGTTTGCGGCCCAATGTTTGGGAAACACTGCCCTAAAGGAATATTGGCACCAAGATCACAGCGGTCTACCTTGTAAACTAAAGTGATAGTAACACTGGAAATACCCATAAGACAAATCTAGATTATTATACAATTACACTGACAAACCAACAGTACATGTGCAATTTTGTTTGGGGCTACATTTCTAGAATTATATCTGCACAATCATTAGTTTGAGCTCTATTTAAAATACTGTATAGAAATACATTACACATTCAACATAATTATTAGTGGATTTGTTCCTAAATTTTGACCACCGACTCCAATCACAGTTTTATCCCTGCAAACATTATTAGAAGTCCTGGGAACCGTGTTATCACAGTGCAGAGGTTTATCAGCCATGTTGTTTTTACACAAACAAACAAAAAGGTCAAGCATTTATAGGAGCCATTTTCAACCATATCTTTATATAATTTGTCCTCAGTAAGATGGCACCATTCCTGTCTACGCACTTTGCGTTTCAGAGGTGGACTGTGGACAGTTCAGAAACCTTGGCTACCAATCGGTGGGGATTCCAGCGTAGTGAGGACCAATTACATGAAGATAAGGTTTAAAATCGGTCAACGAGGAAAAAAGTTTGGCATTGTACGTTACTGCAAACCAGATACGTTGGACATGGACCTTTGTTGCTGTCGGGCAGTATACTCTTATATCCAAATTTTAACTTTCTGTGTTTTTTCGAAAATTAACGCCCTACTTGATCATACTACAGCGTCACAAAAAAGCATCAAAAGCCGCACAATCTTGTATCAAGAGCTTGTAGATCTGCTACTTTAGCTATTTTTTAATTTGTATCCTGAAAAGTAACAGTTTTGGACATATGAGGTTTCCACCCGACAGACGCCTTTCTGAAGCAGAAATACGTTGTACATCAACATTTCCAGATGCAGACCATGTCGACTCAATCGTAGCGTTCTTCTACATCAAGTGCTAATATGTGCAATTTCGAAATAGATTTGAACTGATTCCCACCCTATCGGCATGCAACTCAAATAGCGCACAGTCATTAATCATCATCACCTCACAGGGCTCAAGCCATCAGCAGCGATGGCGCGCCTTGCAATTGAACCGTTGCTTTTCCACATAGTTTGCAGAAAAGCACAATGCCAATGTTTCTCTTTGGTTGACATGGTTGCTTGATTTACAACATTTCTCCTCTGTGGTTTCATCAGGAGAACAGGAATGGAGTGGTGTATGTAACGCCTCACAAGCTTACGTTGTGTCGAAAAAAAGCTTCACACAATTTTCACGCAGGCAGCCATGTACGTGAGACTTGTTGCCAGCACCTCCCTTATGCTGAATGCTCGCCGCTCAGTGACAATGAACTACTACCGGCGCAGCAGTTGCTTCTTGTGTGAAAAGCCCTTTAGATTTGCGCAGCGGCAGAAAGTCAGATGAAGAACTCGTCCAATTCATGGTTGTGCTTGTTGTGTGCAAACAGAGTCTTGGCCACCAAAGGAACAGCTGGTGCCCTGAGTGTCCTCTCCACTACCGGCTCCTTGGAGGGGCTTCGTCCAGCCGCTACGGTCCTGCCTCCACAGCCTTCCATAACTGAAGAGACCGACTTACAACCGGCCGCTCCAGTCCTGCCTCCACAGCCTTCCATAGCTGAAGAAGAGACCGCCTTACAACTAGCCGCGGCCCAAAACGTCCTGGCGGCCCCAGGAGGAGGAGGAGGAGGAGGGGTCAGATGTTTAGCAGGCAGACACTCGATCAGCTCCCTGGCCAGGCTCTCCAGGGCGGAGGCCCCTACGGCCGCGGGCCGCTCCGACTGGGGAAACGCCGCGGACGAAACGTCCATCGACACCGGGCGCCGCGGCGGCGCAGTGAAGACCCCCGCGTCGGAACGAGGCGAGACGGGGACGCCCGTGTCCACGTTGGTCTCCGGTTCCTCCTCCTCGTCTTCCTCCTCCAGGAGGAGGTGAGAGAGGGAGCGGGAGATGTTGGGGCGCAGGGGAGACTCCCGGTGGTTGCCGGTGGAGGGAGGAGGCAGCGCAGGGCAGGGGCTGCTGCGCTGGGAGGAGTAGCAGGAGCTGCCAGGAGGCGTGCTGCAGCAGCTGTCAGAGCCCAGGCTCTCCCCTGCGGCACACGGCTTCTCCAGGCCTGGGTCAGTGCGCGGCCTGTGACCTGAGAACCACAAACAAACAGACATGCTTACCCTTACTCACTGTGTGTAGATTGGATATTCTCCTATTTACTCGCTGTAAACTACGCTCCATATTTGGGATGACACTGTACATAGTCAACCAATATAGCTTCAATATAATCAATAAAATCAATATAATATGGAGATACCATCTCCTTATTTCAACCTTTTCATTTTTTTCGTAAATTGACGCCCTACTTGATCATACTACAGCTTCACACAAAGCCATCAAAAGTAGCAGATCTGCAAGCTCGAAACTCTTTCAGTTTTTTAATTAGAATCCTGAAAAGTAATAATTGAGGTTAATGTTAATCACAACACTTAGTGAGGGGTAGATTGTTTATGTATAATTACATACATTCCTAAACTTATACAAGTCTTTGTATATTTATGAATGTTAATAGCTCATACAACATTCAAATCGCAGCCGGTCCAGGTTATATCTCCTGCTGGTTCTTAGTACCCTATTCCCTGTAAGTTACCACCAGTTAAATCTTATTTTTACTCATTCATTCCTACTTGCACCTTTTTTTCTGTCCAGTGTTCCATGATACTGCAGTACTGCCATGACAACTGAATTTAAATGTCTACCTATCCATTTCCCCTCTGAAGGGACTATTTTCACGCCATTCATCGACAACCAACACTTAGGGTTTATTTTATACTTAGTTGTGTGTCTGTGTCAAATGAAAATAGCCAATCTACAAGTTGACATCGCACTGCGACATGTTGTAAGCTTGTAGATTGGATATCCGTCGTCTCTCTCGGGTGGAAACCTTTTAGGATTCAAAATTCAAAAACGGCAAAAGTAGCAGATTTGCAAGCTCGAAACGTGTTGCTTCGCGCCGTGTTTCAAGCTTGTAAATCTGCTACTTTTTATGCTTTTGTGTGACACTGTAGTATGATCAAGTAGGGCATAGGTCTTCAACAGGGGGTCCGGGACCCCTAGGGGGTCCTCAAAGTTACTACAGGGGGTCCGCCAAATCTTTGTGTGATATGATATTTTCTACATTAACCACTTGAACCCTAGCATCCCTTTTCTGAGGAGAACTTTAGCCAAATATAGCAGATCTACAAGCTCACAACGCCTCGCGCTGCGAGGCGTTGTGAGCTTGAAGATCGGCTATTTTTGGCGAAGTGGTTTGGTGTAGAGGGAAAAAAGAGCAGAGCAAGTAAAACAAAAAAGATGACACACAATTGTATACATAGAGGGGGTCCCTGCTTCATCTCTCTCTCAGCTAGGGGGTCCTTGGCCTGAAAACATTGTAGGCCATAAATTTACGAAAAAACGAAAAGTTAAAATATGGAGATAAGAGGTTACTACCCGACAGCAACGATATGTTCTCTATTTCTGGAACATTTTCGCCGATAATGACACGCCCCAAAACAGGGACGCCGGGTTACTGTTCTGAGCAGTTAAAAATAAAATCTCGAGTCTCAAAGCAAAAAAGATCATCTGACCTGGCCTGTGTCCTGTCCAGGACAGGGGTGGCGTGCCGAGGCCGTGGGCGTGGCTCTGCGCGGGCGGGGTGTGTCCTCCTGAGCCCCTCAGCTGCGACCCCTCCCGAGGGGAAGTACTGGGGCAGGCCAGGGGGAAAGCGCAGGTCAGAGGTCGCGGAGGCTGTGCCGGGGTTTTCACCTGCCCGGGACAGAAGGAGAAGAAGAGGGTAAAGGGATTAGGATTTAACACTTTGGGGACTAGAGAGAGAGATTGAAGTAGGGCTAAGCAACTTTGACAGAAAGACCCATCCAACATATGGTTAAGCAGGCACGTTCTCTTTAGATGACATTGTTGGCCAAATGCTTTAGTTTTAGGGTATTATTATATAAGCCTGTTCTTCCATTGCCAAATCCATAGTTCATTGTCGAAAGGAGACCCATGCCAGCTCTACAAATCTGGCATGGGTCTGTGGGCTCTAAAAATCCACACGCTCAACCCAAGTGTTACTGCTGCTTTTATTTCATGCTTAGCTTCGACGCCTTACTAAACTACATTTTAAGTACGTATTTTATTCATCCAAATGTCCCTCTGGCATTTCTACTTTCGTCTGACGGGTGGAAACCTCATTATGTCCAAAACTGTGACTTTTCAGGATTCAAATTCAAAAATAGCAGAATTTTAATTTAAAGGTAGGGTAAGTGATATGTTTTGGTCAAAACAAAAAGTATTTTGTTAAAAGGTCAAAATACTATATTCTGATAGTAATCATTGCTATAGAGTGTTTGTTCAGTAACAGGAGTCTCCATGTCTCTCCAGCTCTTTAATAAACAGAAAATACATTTTTCGGTAGGTGTCAAAATCTCAGACAATCAGGAGAAAGTATCCATTTTTAAGCTTAATTTGTATAGTGTTCCAGTTCCAATTTTGTCTGCTCATTTCTTAGTGTCATCACTTCCAATTTCACTTGTTTAATCTGTATCCTGATTGAGTTCTCTGTCCTGGTTGGATAAAATTGGAAATGAAACAAACTGAAACGAAAATGCATTTTCTGTTTTATAAAGAGCTGGAGATACAAGGAGACTCCAAATACTGAACAAACACTCTATAGCAATGAGTACTATCAGAATATAGAGCTATTTAACACTTGTTTTAACCAAAGCAAATCACTTACCCTACCTTTAATTTATAACAAAACACAAAAAGTTAGAATATGGACATAAGGTTTCTGCCCCGACAGCAGTCAAACAATACAGTGCAGTAAGACAGAGAGGGTTTAGACACAGAGGGGAAGAAGCAATATACAGGATCCGATAGCATGATGTCACATTGAGCTCCACGTCCATGCATGCCATTAGTTTGAGTCAACAGAGTGCACCTGGTTTGGGCATTTTATCCAGTTTGCTAAACCTCAAAACATGCACTCAACCACTGTAACCCTGGCAACCCAATGTGGGGCATGATGTAGGCAAAAATAAAAAGACAAATCGACCGATTTCTATATTTGTTTAACAAAATAGCTGATCTACAAGCTTACATCGGCTTGATCAGCTTTTTTCTAGAAGATTATTTAGAATTGTGTTGTAGTTAAATTCAGTGGTTAGTCTGTTCAAATGTAAAATTAATTTATTGAAAGGCTTTTCTAGATGCACAATATTTAGTATGGGATTTGATGGTGACAACACTTAAACGGGAAGGAAATGCAAAATCAGGATGTTTTCATTATGAATGAATGGAAATTGTATGTCACATATTATTTTATTTAAGCAACTAAGTTCCCAAGAACAGAATTCACATTTACTGCACTGCACATGTTTGACACCCATATTTCCCCCAAACCACAAACTAGAGATTTCAAAAAGGATGCAAACCACCACCCCAACATTGAGAGACATGATCAAAAATCCCCCTTTTCTTTGCAATCCAGATGTTTCATGCAAGACAAAGAAAGAAGGTTGAGCCCAGTGCACTGTTCAAGCTGTGAGATAATCACAGAGCAGGAGAGAGAGAGAGAGAGAGGCTGTGTTTACAGTCACAGAGAGGCTCTGTCTCCCCTGGGCCAAAGAACCCTGCACATCATCCCCCTTACCAGCCTTACCTAGCCATTTAACCTGCCCTAAATCAACAGGGAGCAAAGCAATCCAAATCCTTGCGCTAAACAACACGTGATAAACTACGATAAGTCGAAACCCGAAGACATAAAGCAGGGTTGAGATACATGGGTTTGGTTGGTCATTATTTGACTTCTTTAGATGAGATTGGTATGGTGCTTATGCAGCCGATGTGTCACGATTTGTGACCACTTTCAATCTGGCATGTTGTCATTAGGCCTGTCACAATTATTACATAATTGTCTAATCGCAATTGTTTTATATAATCGCAATTATTCTTGCATAATCGTCATAATCAATTCCATGTTTTAAAAAAATCATATTTTCAAAACATTTCAAAAATAGTGGAAATAGCAGATCTGTAAGCTCTTTTGAGCTTACAGATCTGCTATTTCCACTATTAATGTTTAATTTTAAGTATAAAGTAATTAAATACTGTATGTGTTATTTGCCATATCTGCCCTGTGCAACTTTTGTTTCCGAAAGCTAAAAAGCCAAACAGAAATGTAATGTTTATTCATAATGTTCCATTCATTTTCAACGACAGAAACACAATTAAATCGTTAATCGCAATTATTTGAGTGATAATTAATCGTCAACTTAAATGTGTAAATCGTGACAAGCCCTAGTTGTCATTATAGGTGAACATTTTCAAAGGTTTTAGAAAACCTTTGAGAATTTTCAAAAGTAGCAGTTCTACAAGCTTAGTCAAACTTATGAATTTAAACATTCATCACTACCTCAACAGAGGCAGTGATGAGAGGGCAGGTCCCTGAACCCACCATTAAGATCCACTGGTCTAGGGCTCTCCAAATTCGAGGTCAAGCCCCAAAGGATCTGGCCTATGGGTCGGGCACTGAAAGCCACACGCTCAAACCCACGTGTTAAACAAAGAGGAGTCGACTCCAGAAAACATAGAGCACGGTTCTACAAACCACAGGGCTTTGATTTGAGTCATTGTGTTGCGTGTAAAAACATACCATTATGATGCAAAGACTCAACAATGTCGCTCAGTCAAACACAGGGTTGCAGTGTGTACTTAATGTGAAGCCCTTTCTCCCCCAAATCATTTCAACATTTCTTTTCATCCAAACTACACACGTATTTAACCCATTAAGACCTGAGGCGATTCTTAAAAATGTTTTCTAAATCCTAACAGTTTTTTGAAAAAAATCAAAAAAAGTTTTTTTTCCAAGATCTTTCAAGAATAGCAGATCTACAACCTCACGTACTTTTATATCTGCTATTTTTGAATAGCCAAAGAAATCTAAAGTGACATAGATGCATTCCAGGTCTTAATGGAATGGAATGGTTTAAGTGCCATGTGGCTGTTACGCCCCAGGGTCTGAATGTACACGTCATAATTTCAGTTTTTTTTTTACACTTACTGTACATTGCAGGTTTGGATTTGCTGGATAGGAAGAGGGGAAATCCCCTGATATCCCTCCTCTGGTCCTTTATTTTCATGGCCGGTGCAGATTATTTTTATGGCCGGTGCGGATATGTTTGTTTTATCCCTGCTTCTGGTCAGACTGAATTAAATACATGCATTTCCTTTTAGGGGAATGTAGACTGTGTGATGTGTTTGATATTTATATTTGATAATATCACAATTTAAAAATGTAATTACAAATTATTAGCCCTGGCATGGATATTTTAGGCAAATTTAATTTTGTTTGTAAACTATTTTCTCTATTTTGTCATAAGGAGACGTGTATCGTCTCTGTCGGGTGGAAACCTCATATGTCCAAAACAGTTACTTTTCAGGATTCAAATTCAAGCTCTTCGCGCCGCGTTTCGAGCTTGCACATCATCTACTTTAGTGTGACGCTGTAGTATGGCATTCATTTATGAAAAAACTCAAAAAGCTAACATATGGAGATGAGACGTTTCTGCCCGACAGCAACGATACAGGGCTTAACCCATTGAGACCTGAAGCCAATTCTACATGTCTCCTAAATCTCAACAGTTTTCTGAAAAACGTATCTTTCTATATCAGTGGTGCTCAATCTTTTTCATGTCAAGGACCCCCAGAATGATATGTATTTGGCCACGGAACCCCATCTCAAAATATTTTGTTCCAGGGGGTCCCAGAAGCAAAGATTTGAGTTAAAAATGTTTGCTTTAAAAAAATATATATTCAATGATTTACACACATTTTCACTATTTTTCAAAAATAGCTGATCTACAAGCTCATAGCGCGGCACTCGGTGCCGCGCTATGAGCTTGTATATCTGCTATTTTTGAATAGCCCAAAGTGTAAAATAATGCTTTTTTAGCTTAAATCTAAAAATGACAAAGTTCCAGGTCTTAATGGCTTAAGAGTGGTTAGGAACCCCTCTAACACCGCCCCGCCATACCTGGAAGAGGATCTTGTTTCCGTCGAGGTCTTCCGTCTGCCAGCGCGAGGCGCTGATGGGCGAGCAGGGGTTGGGCAGCAGGGGAACGAGCTGTCCGATCTCCTCCACCCTGAACTGCAGCACGGCGGAGCTGCACGGCTCCACCTGGATCCCCGGGGACAGCTGCTTCACGGCCAGCTGCAAGCACAGCCCTGGCTCTGTGAGCACCAAGACAAAATGAGCAGAGTTTTACAGTTAGGCCTATGCATGGATTAAAGGAGACACACCATGAATTTCACTTTTTTTTATTATTTTTTTTATTTTTTGGGCTCCCCAGTGTCTCTTGTACCCCAAAAACATTTTTTTTTTAACATTCAGTCATTCATTCTCATTTCAGAGATTTTCAGAATGGGCGTGTCTGAACAGGCCATCTCAGAATGGCAATGTTTGCTTACATCACGAAACTTTCTGCCCATGTATTTTGACAGACAGAATTGCTCAGTAGCACCCCTCTGCCCAACATGACGTTTTGGTATTGCAGCTGAAAGTGCTTTATAAGCCTGAGAGAATTGACTTGGGATGAGTATATCTGAGTGTTGATTTAGGCTCAAACCTTTTGAAAATGGTTTGAGGGACATACACCATATGATATTAAATATCAAATATTTTTTTTAAATTCATGGTGTGTCTCCTTTAAAGCAACGTAAAATCTCACGACTGAAATTTTTTGTATGACCAAGTCCTAATATGCGAGAGAACGTGACGCATTGTGAGCTTGCAGATCGGCTATTTCCACTACTCTTGGAAAATGTTTGAAATTGTATGAACATTTTTCAATATGGAAACGATTATGTCGATTATACAAAGTAATTGTGATTATCTCAAACAGTTGCGATTAGGCGATTATGCAATAATTGTGACGGGCCTACAGCCACCGGCCCAAACCAGCCACCAGCCAAACAGGTGAAAAAAAAACACAAGACAAAAATCATCTGCCAGCTCAGAATCAGAAACGTACCCCTATGTAGGTCACGATTACAAATTTAAGTTGACGATTAATTATCACTCAAATAATTGCGATTAACGATTTAATTGCGTTTCTGTTGTTGAAAATTAATGGAACATTATGAATAAAAATGATATATCTGTTAGCTTTCGTAAGCAAAAGTTGCACAGGGCAGATATGACATATAACACATATTTAATTACTTTATACTTTAAAATAAACATCGATAGTGGAAATAGCCGATCTATAAGCTCAAAATGCGCCGCATCGCGACGCGTTTTGAGCTTATTGATCTGCTATTTCCACTATTTTTGATGTTTTTTTCAAAATATGACATTTTTTAACAAGGAATTGATTATGACGATTATGCAAAAATAATTGCGATTATATAAAATAATTGTGATTGTTCTGTAATAATTGTGACAGGCCTACCCGTATGGAGGGTGAACCAGCAGAAGCCCGCCTTCTGCTCCTCCGCCTGCTGCTGCAGCACGGTCTCGTACAGCCGCACGGCGTCCTCGTAGTTGTCGTAGGCGCTGTAGAGCGTGACGCGCAGCACCTCGCCGCCGCAGTGCACCGGCCGCACCCCCCACACCGGCATCCCCGCCCCCAGGCTGTAGAAGTCCCGGCTGGGGAGGAGGTACGGCCGGAGCAAGGCGTCAGCCGGGGAGGCGGAGGAGGAAACGCCGCCGCCAGTGATGTGGACGCCTCGTCCTCCTCCTCCCCCGCTCTCGGTGTGGTGGTACTGCCAGGGGGGCCGCTGGAGGAAGTCCAGGACCCGGAGGATCCGCTCCTCGCCGTAGGCCTCGTGGAGGAAGAAGGTGACGGCCAGGGAGGGGTAGCCTGAAGAGGCATGTTTTTTATTATTATTATAATTTAGACCAGGGGGTCTTCAACAGGGGGTCCGGGACTCCTTGGGGGTCCTCAGAGTTACTACAGGGGGGGCCGCCAAATCTGTGTGTGATAGGATCATGTTTTTTACATTAACCACTTGAACCCTAGCATCCCTATTCTGAGTGGAACATTAGCAGATCTACAAGCTCACAACGCCTCGTGCTGCGAGCTTGTAGATCTGCTATTTTTGGCAAAGGGGTTTAGTGTAGATGGGGAATAAAGAGCAGACTAAGTATTGACGGTTTAAGTGGTTAAATGTCTGAAAATACACATTAATACAACACACACTGATGATAGTGCTGTCAAAGTCTATGAAACTGTCTAAGAAATCTATGAACATTTTTAATCTGCAACACAATTTTATACAATATGTAGTGGGGGGTCCCTGCTTCATCTCTCTCTCTCAGCTAAGGGGTCCTTGGCCTGAATACGTTGAAGACCCCTGATTTAGACCCTGGAAGAGTTTTACACTAATAGGACTGAATAAGTCATGTTTGGTCACAGAACTCACTGTGTCAGACAAATGTATGCAAGTCTGTTTTATTTGACCCAAGAAGAATGGCTCACTGGGTAGAAGACGGCGTTAAGCAAAAGATCACTGGGATTAGTATTTAACCCATTCAATACGGGAACACATCTACAAGTGTGACAGGTTTCTGAAAAACGTATATTGCTTCTATCAGTGGTTCTTAAACTTGTTCATGTCAAGGACCACCCAAAATCTTAGGTATTTGGCCCCCGACCTCCCCCATCTCAAAATACTTTGTACCACCAGAAGCAAAGATTTCAGTTACAAATGTTCGCTTTCAAAAATATATTCAAAGATGTGCACACATTTTCACGATTTTCCAAAAAATTGCAGATCTACAAGCTCATAGCAGGGCACGAAGTGCCGCGCTATGAGCTTGTAGATCTGCAATTTTTGGGAAAATCCCTGCCACACAATATTTTTTAGATGCGGGGGGTCCGTGGACCAAATACATATCTCTGCTGTCCGGCAGCAACCAGCTAACTCCAAAATGTTCATTTTTCAGGAAATGACAAAAAAACAAAACAAAAAGTGGAGTTAGGAGGTTTTGTTCATCATTGATAAGAACAGCTGAATGGACCTCCAAGCTCACAATGAGGTTGGAGGTCAAAAGGGGGTGGAGCCTGGAGTCAGCTAAACCAGCTAACTCCACCCCCCTTTGGTGGAGTTAGCTGGTTTAGCAGAAAGTTTGAGGATCCAATGGAGTTAGCTGGTTTTGTCAGAAGCACTTTTTAATGCTTTTAATTGGTTCAATAATGTTTTAATCAACACACAGACGTAAAGGGTGTTCAATGGCCCTGATTTATGGAAAAAAAGTGCAAAAGCGGAAAAATGGAGTTAGCTGGTTCCTGCCGGACAGCAGCGATATAATTTTGGGGGTCCTTGACATGAAAAGAGTTTGAGAACCACTGTGCTGTATACCAGTGGTTCTCAAACTTTTTCATGTCAAGGACCCCCAAATTGACACTTATTAGCCCGCGGACCCCCATTTGAAAAGATAAGCCAGGGACCCCCATAAGAGAAGGTTTATACGGCTTTCTAGCAGTGATTCTCAACCATTTTAATGTCAAGGACCCCCAGTTTGACATGTATTAGGCTACGGACCCCCATTTAATGGCATTTATACCTCTGGGACCCGAATTTATATTATAAAATCAATGTTAATTTAACTCTGAGAGTGTACAAATGGAACCAAATGGACCCTAACGGGTCCATTTGGTTCCATTTGTACACTCTCAGAGTTACAGAACCATAAGGGTCCATTTGGTTCCTATCCATCATTTAGCTGGGGACCCCCTGGAACCCCCTCAAGTACCCCTGGGGGTCCCCGTACCCCACTTTGAGAACCAATGCTGTATACAACACCTCACCTGTGAAGGGACACAGGCGTGAGGAGCGTGCGTAGGCGCGCAGCGGGGCCGCCCTCTCCGACACGTGGAAGATGCGGAGGCTGGGGCAGAGCCAGCGCAGCAGGCGGTCCAGGGTCTGCTGCAGCAGGAGGGAGTCTCCCGGGTTGGCCAGGAGGTGCATGTTCATCACCATCATCATCATCATCTGCTGCTGCTGCTGCCTCCGCCTGGCCGCCTCGCCTGGAAGCGTGGTGGAAGAAGTGCTCAGATGTTTGAGTAAAAGTAGCAAATACCGCAATATAAAAGATACTCTGTCACAAGTAAAGGGCCCGTGTTCAAAATGTTACTCGAGTAAAAGTCCAAGAGTATTGGCATCAAAATGTACTTAAAGTACCAAAAGTAAAAGTACTAATGTTTGAAAATAGCAGATCTACGAGCTTGTAGATCGGCAATTTTCAAATAGCCTTGGTATAAAATAGGGCTAAAGTGGTTAATGTATGTTTCATAATATAATCATTTATATCTGCAAAGTAACTAGAAACTAATGTTTTTTTAGTAGAGTAAAAGTACATATTTGCCTCTGAGATGTGGAGTAGAAGTAAAAGTATTGCAAATTGGAAATACTCTAGTAGAGTAACTCAGAATTGTACTTAAGTACATACTTAGTTACTTTCCACCACTGCCTGGACACACACACATAAACCACGAACCCCAGCCTCCCTATTCTGGGGAGGAACATTTGGCCCCAAAATAGCAGATCTACAAGCTATAGGCAATTTTTTGGCAAAGAGATTTGGTATCGACTATCGAGTCTAGACGAAAAGGGTCGTCCAAATACAGGCCTAATAAATAAAAGCTCTATGAGAAGAAGAGACATGATGCACTTACTGGTTGGCAGCGACATCTTACTGCAATCAGATCTGAAAAAAAAGAAAAAGAAAAATATAAGTACAATAGATGACATTAGACTATTAACAGACTGTATGCTAACTCTGACATCCACACTGACAATGATATTTGACTCAGACCAAATGATCCATCTTGTTGTGCTATACCCTGAGTTTGTGTTGTCTTGTGTGTTGTGCTTTGGTCTGGTTGAGATTTTGTTTTTCCGTTTTGTTATGTTTTATAGCCTATTGTGTGTTTACAGTATATACCATATACTATATGGTATTGCTGTCTTTAGGTCCGGACCCCCGCGAAAACGAGATGCTGCATCTCAAGGGGTTATTATTCCTAATTTCAATACATAGAACAGTTAGAGAGCCACGTGTGTAAGGCTTGATGTCAGAGTCAGACGGATACAAGTTTAAAAATAAAACAAAATAAACTGTCTCCATCTTGTGGCGGTGGACTTGGAAACATGTCCCGTTTGGGTCACCATCACCATGACAACACAGTATCTTTGTTGTGAGCCAGGCGTCAGACAAAACAGCCTGAATAACGGGAAACTGTCCAGAAGCACCAACATAACAATGGAGTCACAAAACGACCCACATTATAAAAGCTTCGCAAAACAGTCTGTTGATCATAAAGAATCGCTCTGATCTCAAAACGTCCCTCAACGTTCTGTCCAGAGCAGCCCTGTTTGTATGAACAACGTTTAGCTTCATGCTAAAAGAATGAAGTTTAAAACTCGACTCACTCTGCAGTCTCAGCTCCAGAGTCCAGATCCACGATCCCATCGTCGATCCTCTTCAACGAGATCGGTCTGCGAAGCATCATCATCGAACAAAGACGGTTGTCACTTGTGATAATAATGAGGCTACATTGTTGCCGTGAGGTCCGGTGGAAACAAAGTAACAAACGGTTTGATTTCACATTGAGAGCACAGAGAGAGATCCAGACCCTCCTCCTCCTAAAACCAGACCGGTGACTCGTATTGGGACGGCTGACGTCACCGGCCAAACACGCACCCTTTCTTTAAGCAAAAAATGCTCCGAAAAGTAGCCGATCTATAAGCCCACAACGCCACGCACCGTGAGCTTGTAGATCTGCCATTTTCACACTTGGAACTTGTGAAATGGGACAGTCTGCACAATGGAGTAGGCTTACCTTTACTTTACTTTTTTTTCTTTGACTCAAGTAGGCCTACATTTTTAATTCCGGACTTTTACTTGAAACAAACAGTACATCTCCTTTGCAGTATTGCTACTTTTACTTGAGTAAAATTAAAAAATGTGAGTACTTCTTCCATCACTGGGAAGTGGAAAGCCACGCGAGGATAGGGAACTATAGCCAACATGGCTGGAGAGACTAGAGAAACCTATAGAAATGATGATCTGAATAGTCATTCTTGTTCATTCTCTCATTGGGCCATCTTCTAATCTAGCCAGTGAAATGGAGAAATCAAACTGTTCCCCTTTAGCTGGGGAGTGAGGAGACCCTAGAACCTCAGGACCCCACTTTGAGAACCAATGGTATAGCAGTGGTTCTTAAAAGTGGGGTCCAGGGACCCCCAGGGGTACTTGGGAGGGGTTCCAGAGGGTTCCCAGCTAAAGTTACAATCATTCAAACCTTTTTATCCATATTAAAACTGTTATTCAAAAATGGCAGATCTACAAGTTTGTACATCCATTTATTCATTTTTTGAATTTATTTTTACCAACATAAATCGTCCCTGAAACAAATTTTTGAGATGGGGGTCCACAGCAAAAATACATATCCATCTATTTTTGGGGGCCCTTGGCACAAAACGTAGAGCTACCAGTGAGAAGCACTGGTATCTAGTATATTTAGGTTTACACAGAGTATTTCAACACTAGGCGAAAGGGACCAGAAACTGAGCTGATGCTGCTTCCAAACCTAATCTAAAGCTGTCAATAATCACA
Source organism: Gymnoscopelus microlampas (assembly GCF_963454915.1). Lineage (NCBI taxonomy): Eukaryota > Metazoa > Chordata > Actinopteri > Myctophiformes > Myctophidae > Gymnoscopelus > Gymnoscopelus microlampas. The sequence continues at coordinate 17,628,345 of NC_139945.1, read as the reverse complement.
GCAGCAGATGGTGTGAGGAGACAAAGGACCGAGTCCAGACGGGGTCCACAGAATTAAAAGTGCAGAGGGCCTATATGGGCGGGCTGGGCGACTCTAAACCCTGAATATTAAACCCTTAAATCCACGTTAAGAGCATTAAAATCATGTCCGTTTTGCATTTGTAGCGGGGCCTCTCTTTTTTTAAGAACAGTTTTCTGCAAGGCCTGTAGGCAACTAGGAAGTGTGGTACTGGACCTCTATGAAGAGTTCATTTTAAAAATGTCAAAGGTGAAACATTCTTTCCATATTTTTGAGAAATGGTCAGACAGTGATGTTTAAATCACTGTCTGACAAAATGTCTAATCAATGATGATACTTTACTGTGTAAACATACATTAGTGCATCATATTTGACATGTAAAAAACTGCTTAATAGTGAGAATTTTATTTAGTTAGAAAATGTGTCAAATTTCTCCCATGTTTTTGTGATAGTAATTATCGCTAGTGTTGAGTAACATCCCTAGTAAATAGAAATTCATTTTCAGGTTGGGATACCAATTTAATCCCATCAGGAGGATTGGATAGGCCTACAGGATAAAACAAGTGAAATCGGAGGTGATGAAACAAAACAAAAATGGAGCACACGAAATTGGAACTAGAACACTACAATAAATTGAAGCTTGGGGTTCCCTCTCAAGAGGATAAAATTGTTATCCCAACCTGAAAATGTTATTTTCTAAAAAGCTGGGAAGAGACCCCAGTTACCGAGCAAACAGCAATGTTGGTCAGAATAGACAATAGAGCATCGAGCATGTATACATATAGACACACACACACCCCTGCGTCATAAAGCTAGGCTTCAAACCTTAGATTACAAGAAATAACAGAAGCACTGTTGGAAACCAAATCAGGTTGAAGGGCAAGAACAATTGCCTTTTCCTGCAATTTTTTTTTTAGAACGTTTAATAATTTGTTTTCCTGTTGATTTAAAACTTGTGCAAATGGTAAATGAACGTAATCAAGTAACAGTGACTGTCCAGCTCACTTCAACACATTATCCCTGGCGTACACATTCTGGGCATGTCATTATGGGCGTTTTTTTTGTTAATCAAATGTACAATTCTCAAGAGCAAAAATAGCTGATCTACAAGCTCACAATGCGGTGCTATGAGCTCGTAGAACAGCTACTTTTTGCTTTTTGTTTAGCAAAGTATGCTGTATGGGGCCAAGTGGACAAAAAAAATAAGTCTTAGTAGTGTGGCACTCAAAAAAAAAAGACATCCGAGACACTCCCGATTAAATTAAAAGTCCTTTATTAAATCCTGGGACTACTTTTAAAAAATCTAAACATACAAAAACATTATGGCAGCGCAGATCCAACATCATTAGACCCAATGTGAGTCCATCTGGAAGAAAGAAATGTGAAATGTTAAAGACGATCAACCAACAAACTTATATAAAACAAAAATGTATAGTATGAATGCATAGTAGGAAGCATTTCAACGGTTCAACCTCATCAGCCGTTGAGGAAAAACCCAATAAATCAGAAATCAAGGGCACCAGTTATGGTCACTCACCTTGCTGGCTAGCCTCAGCGAGCTTAATGTCTCCTCAAAGTTCCCACACTCCGGGGAGACATTCACAAACATGATCCTGGTGGATCGTGAAGGAAAAGAAAGACAACATATTTCAGCCCTTATCTACAAAATTTCACATAATGCCTGAATTTAGGGTTAGGGTTGACAAGCACTTCATTTCCAGCCAACCTCGTTTTCAAAACATGTCCAAGTGCTTGTCGGGGTGGGGGGGGGTGGGGGGGGTTCCCCAGTTCAAATATGAGGGGGGGTCCCCAGTTCAAATGATTATTGGTTGAGAACCACTGTTTTAACCCATTGAGACCTGAAGCCGATTCTACATGTCTCCTAAATCCCAACAGTATTCTGAAAAACGTATGTTTCTATATCAGTGGTGCTCAATCTTTTTCATGTCAAGGACCCCCAAAATTATATGTATTTGGCCGCGGACCCCCATCAAAATATCTTGTTCCAGGGACCCCCAGAAGCAAAGATTTGATTTAAAAATGTTCGCTTTAAAAAAAAAAATATATATATATATATATATATATATATATATATATATATATATATATATATATATATATATATATAGTGTATATTCAAAGATTTGCACACATTTTCACCAATTTTCAAAAATAGCAGATCTACAAGCTCGTAGCTATGAGCTTGTAGATCTGCTATTTTTGAATAGCCCAAAGTGTAAAATAATGCTTTTTAGCTCAAATCTAAAAATGACAGTTCCAGGTCTTAATGAGTAGTTCACTCAAAACATTTCTTTAGTTTCTATCAATTACACACCCCATGAAGCCTTGAATTCATGGAGATCTTTATGTCGCATTCCTAAGCCAATAATTTGATGACCGGCGGAGACTCCAAAAAAATAAATAATCAAGGCTTCATGGAGAGTGTAATTGATAGAAAATAAGAAATGTTGTGGGTGAACTACTGCTATTGATGATGGCTATCTTTGAGTGTACTCACATTTTGACCTTCACGTGACCTCCCAAGCATCCCCGTACAACGTGCAGCAACTTTGACTTCCTGGAGGGATTCCGCTGGCGGTCCTTGAATGCAAGAGACAAGATCAGTTTAGCCTGATCCCAAACCAGAAACGGACCATTACCAAGCCTTTTATCCACTTAACCATATACATTTCATTCGTATGCCAAATTGTGGAAAAAGATTGGCCGTTGTTCATTTTCACTTAGAATAGGGACACGGATCTCCAAGCTCACAACACGACGCATTGTGGATTGGCCATTTTTTGCAGAATATGTATCCATTTTCACCAAATGTTTGTTCATTTTCGACAAGTGTTTGTCCATTTTCACCCATTAGAAATACGCCCAGAATAGGGATGCTAGGAATCATGTGGTTAACCACATGCTCTATTCTGGGCATGTCATAAGATGCAAACCTTTGGCAAATATAGCAGATCTACAAGCTCAAAACAAGTCGCAGAGATCAGTTTGTAGATGGTCTATTTCTGGTGAAGGGATTTGGTGTAGTGGGAAAAAAGGAGCAGACCAAATACAGACCCCTGGAGGACCCCAGTCAATATATATGGATTAAGTTGGTTAATAACATAACTGAGACGTGACAAACACACCTTTTTCACCAGGGTGGCGATGGATTTGACGAGGGAGTCTTGGGTCTGCATGTTGCCATTCACATCCACCAGGCACAGGGAAGCTGAACCACACACCCAGTTTGTAGGAAAAATGCAGGAATTCTTTATTAATGTCGAAGAAGAACTTTTGGACAGGTTACTTTTGTAAGAAAATGCTCTTGAGGGTGCAAAATCGTTTAATACATTTGAATGAAAAATGGTCATTACCATTTTCCTTTTTTAAATACAGTAGCAAAAATATAAAAAAATGTAGCTACAAGCTCATCACGTCACTAGTGATGTGCCGATACCACATTTCTTCAATTCGATACCGATATTTTTGGGGCCGATTTTCCGATGCCGTTAAACCGGAAACGGAAGTACAAAAATGGAACCGGAAATGCCGTTAAACCGGAAACGGAAGTACAATACTGAACCGGAAATTACCGGAAACCGGAAACTGAAGTATATTAAAAAAGTATCGATACTTTTTTTTAAGTATCGATACCCAAGCGATACTCAGACAATCGATCGATATATCGATACCAGTATCGATATGCACATCACTACACGTCACAATGTGGCATGTTGTCAGCTTGTAGATTGGCCATTTAAAAAAGTGTTTAGTGACACCATGTACCACAAAGTATAAAATAGGACTTCCAAGTGGTTAAAATGTCAGTGTTTTGAATAGAATTCCATTTGTCATATTTTAGTCATAAAATTCTAGTTGACTAAATCTACAGACTAATATTTAGTCAAACAAAAATAGCCGATCTACAAGCTCATAACGTGTCGCAGACCCGTTATGAGAGTGAACATGTAAACCGGCTATTTTCGGAGCGCGAAACCTGCACGCAACCAAGCATGGAATGACTTGACGTTCTACTGGATCTCTTCTCCGCTAGTCTCTGCCTAACATTTTAGTCTAGCAATTTCGATTTACTTCTGTAAGCAAACACTCACAGTGGTGTTGGATCCGCCTGTTGGGGTCTGTCCCGTGCACATCCAGGTGGAACAGTGAATGTGCACCAGAGGAGTGCTGCTGGATGCCGGCGCCAGCAGCCACGCGACGCCGGGTGGCTGCATCCATCACGTGACGCACCTGATGAGGATCAGACATGTAGAACGTCATCTCAACAGTTAATGGAACTGAGATTAACATTTAAAGAAAGGGGGAAAATAAAATAAATCCCCAAAACGTTATCAAAAATCTACAAGCTCACACATTGTGAGTTCGTAGGTCAGCGATTTTAGGTATTTTTTGCATTACATTGTGGTACGATGAAGCATAAAATAGTGGTTAATCAGACTAATCAATTTATTAAAAAAGTATGATTTCTTCATGTCTATTTATAAAAATAAAAATAAACGCAAAGTCATTGATATATAATCCTTGAGAATAATGGATAGTCCTAGAGAAGTCACCTCATGTCATGGCAAAACTAATGGGGATCCTAATAAACAATAAACTACGGTTCCCTACCTCCTCTTCTGAGGTGACCATGACCTTGCAGACCTCCTGCCGTGCCCCCTCGTCCGCCACGCTGGCCAGCAAGTCTGTTACCGTCTCCCCACAAACGTCAACGAGACTCACCTTGAAGGAGTACTGAGGGGAGAGGATCAGGCGCTTATAATAATAAATTCAAAGATTTGACCCAAATTATTTTCAAAATAAAGCAAGAGGTTTATAGCCCAACAGGGACGTGCCCTTTGCCCTCTTGACCAGAAGTGCCCTTTTGAAAAAAGGGGGCTTCAACAGGGGGTCCGGGACCCCTAGGGGGTCCTCAGAGTTACCACAGGGGGTCCGCCAAATCTTTATGTGATATGATTTTTCTTTTTACCGTAACCACTCAAAACCTAGCATCCCTTTTCTGAGGAGAACTTTAGCCAAAAATAGCAGATCTACAAGCTCACAACGCCTCGCGCTGCGAGGCGTTGTGAGCTTGGCGTTGTGCTTGTAGATCGGCTATTTTTTTAAGAGGTATAGGTGTAGAGGGAAAAAAGAGCAGCAAAAAAAAAGTATAATTTACTTGAGCACCTGCCCCTCAAAATGTCTGTGCACGCCACTGTAGCCCAAAGCAAACAGTCTCGGTCGTGTGGAAACCTCACACGTCCAAAACTGTTACTTTTCAGGACTAAAATTCAAACACAGCAAAAGTCGATCAGCTACTTTTGTGTGACGCTGTAGTGTGATCATGTGTGATCATGTAGGGCGTTAATTTACGGGGGGGAAAAAAAAAAAGAAAAAGTTATAATATGGAGATGGGAGCAACGGAATCAAAACGGGACCAGACCTGCCAGCCTTGTTCCTCCTCCCGTCTCCTCCCTCCATCCAGCAGCTGCTGTACCGCCCTGGGAATGAGCCCCTTGCTCTCCTCCGTGGCACCACCCTCCACGGTGAAGGTCTTGCCACTGCCCGTCGGTCCGTATGCCACGCAGCACACGTTGGATCCATCCAGGACCGACTGGACGGGCAGGGAGATCTCATTGAAGACCTGCAGGACGAGGACCAAAGATCCAGTAGTGTAGGGATTTGACACTTGTTTTAATTACTTTAGAGCAGTAGTTCTCAAACATTTTCACGTCAAAGACCCCCAAACTGATATGTATTTGGCCAAGGACCCCCCCCCCCGAAATGCAGTGGTGGAAAAAGTACTCAAATTCTTTACTTAAGTAAAAGTACCAATACTGCAATATAAAAATACTCTGTTACAAGTAAAAGTCCAGAATTAAAAATTGACTTGAGTAAAAGTACAAAAGTATTGGCATCAAAATGTACTTAAAGTACCAAAAGTAAAAGTACTATATATTTGAAAATAGCCGATCTACAAGCTCGCGACGCGTTGTGAGCTTGTAGATCTGCTATTTTCAAATAGCCTATGTATAAAAATAGGTTTAAAGTGGTGAATGCATGTTTCATTATATCATAATGTATATCTGAAAAGTAACTAGTAACTCAAGTTTTCAAATACATGTAGTGGAGTAAAAGTACAATATTTGCCTCTGAGATGTAGTGGAGTAGAAGTAAATGTATTGGAAATTGGAAATACTCAAGTAAAGTACAAATACCTCAAAATTGTACTTAAGTACAGTACTTAAGTAAATGTACTTAGTTACTTTCCACCACTGCCAAAATGTTTTGCCAGGGACCTCAGAAGAGAGGATGCATTTTGATTTAAACAGATATTTTCAAAACATTCAAAAATAGCAGATGTACAAGCTCACAGCGCAGCACGAAGTGATGCGCTGTGAGCTTGTATATCTGCTATTTTTGAATAGCCAATGGATAAAGTGGTTAAGATTATTGTGATGCTATATCAACACATTTTGTTGGGATCCCTCTGCTCTCTGAACCACTGCTTTAGGGCCATTAATGGTGTGTGTGTGTGTGTGTGTGTGTGTGTGTGTGTGTGTGTACCTCTTCCTGGGACACATGGGGACCCAACACCTGGCCAAACCCGAAGAGGTAGGGCTTCTGTCGGTCTTCTGTCATTGTCATCTGCAGGTTCAGCAAACTCAGTTTAGTTCATTTTAAAAGACCGTAAGACACTTTCAATACATTTTAAGACTTTGATGCAAACTGAATTAAAACAAAACACTGTTAAGAGAGATCAAGTAATCTCCCCACACACATACACCACTTGAATTTGTCAACTAAAAAGGATTGGATTTGTCCCCCCCTCAAATTATTTAGTGCCTATGAATACAATAACCTGCAGACACCCATGTCTGTCTGGCCTAGGAGAGTGAAGGATAAACATAATCTACAGTCAAACTGCTCAAATACTATGGGATAAAATTCTGCCAAGTTTTCACAAACTTGACCAGCTATCAGATAAAATGTACAAACTACTTATTTCCTTGCTCCCTGCCTCCGCATGCAGATTACACAACACTGGTTCAGTTGATTGGCGGTGAAAATTACTTTACTAACATGCAGGTTTAACTTTAAGACCGGGAACGCATCTGTGTGTCATTTTTAGATTTCTTTGGCTCTTCAAAAATAGCAGATCTACAGCTTGTAGATCTGCTATTTTTATTTTATTTATTTTTTAGTTGTGCAAATATGGGTTTTTTTTGGTGGACATTTGTAACTCAAATCTTTGCTTCTGGGGGTTCCTGGAACTAAATATTTTACAAATGTTCGCTTTAAAAAATATATAATCCAAGATTTTGCCACAAATCTTCAAAAATAGCAGATCTACAGCTCATAGCGCGGCACTCGGTGCCGCGCTTTGAGCTTGTATATCTGCTATTTTTAAATAGCCAAATAAATCTAAAAATGACACACAGATTGACATTCCATGGTGAGATGCATTCTAACCTCCTCAGGCTTGACCAGAGTCAGTGACCTCATGTCGTGGACGGGGATACAGCTCATTTCTACATCCACAGGAGGACGCACTCTGCACAGCACCCTGATGTTGCCCTGCAGACCAGAAACCAAGCAGTTACCAAGTTACCAAGATACCATCTAAAACAGTGGTTCACAAACCATTTCTTGTCAAGGACCCCCAAATTGATGTATTTGGCCGCGGACACCCATCTGAAAAGGTTTTGTGCCAGGGACCCGCCAGAAGAGAAGATTTGTTAAAAGATTATTCAAAATCTTCCAAACACAAAAGAGCAGAGATGTACAAGCTCGCAGAGTGCGGCAGACCCCACTTTGAGAAACACTGATCTAAAAGAAGGCACAACACAAGAGACCAGCTGTCGACAAGCATAGACATACTGTAAATACATAGATAGCCACTAAATATTTCAACGTTTAAAAAAATTAATTCACACAAGTAGCGAAAATATCCGATCTACATAGATCTGCTATAGAAACATTTAAGTGGTGAAGTGTCTGTGGGTTTTAGAAATATTGAAATAATTAATATTGAACTGTTATAGACAAGTTCCCCCCCCCTTTTTTTCCTGGAAACTAACCGTTTTGGACATACAAGGTTTCAACCGAACAGCAAGGATATATAGGGTTTATAAGTGGTTCCACTTAAACCCCAGCATCCGTATCGTGGGGGAAAGCTGGAAAAACAGAAAATAGCAGAGCTACAAGCTTACAACGCGTCGCAGGGGCCATTTTCAGCAAAAGCTTTCCCCACGATAACAGACAATACACTAGGATAGAGCCCTGGGGGACTCCGGTCAGCCATATGGGATTCGAGTGGTTAACCATGTGATGCATCTTATGAACGAGCAGGTTTTGGCGGCATGGAAACTCACCTTGAGGTCATGCATCTCGTTTTCGAGGGCGCGGCGAGTAGCGCGGCCAGCGAGGACCTCGGCGTGCAGGTACGCATCCTTCGCCTGCTGGCTGACAAGGACCTCCTCGGTGTCCCTGAGCTGGGCGCGGACACGGTCCAGGTTCCAGTCAAGCAGGGATTTCTGCAGCTTCAGGTTGACAGAGAGAACCAGTGGTGGATTTAAATTTTTTAATTCATCATTGGCATCAAAATGTACTTAAAGTACCAAAAGTAAAAGTTCTAAAATATTTGAAAATGGCAGATCTACAAGCTCACAACGTGTCGCGATGCGACGCGTTGTGAGCTTGTAGATCGGCTATGTTCAAATAGCCGAGGTATAAAATAGGGCAAAAGTGGTAAATGCATGTTTTATAATGTAATCATTTATATCTGAAAAGTAACTAGTAACTAAAGTTTTCAAATAAATGTAGTGGAGTAAAAGTACAATATTTCCCTCTGAGATGTAGTGGAGTAGAAGTGAAAGTATTGGAAATACTCAAGTAAAAGTACAAATACCTCAAAATTGTACTCAAGTACAGTACTTAAGTAAATGTACTTAGTTACTTTCCACCACTGATATACACTATACAATGTTGAGGCCCTTCGTACCGTCAGCTCTTCCAGCCCAGCTCGCTGACTTGATGCGAGGGTCGTCATGGCCTCACACTTTTGTTTTAGGAGGAGGAAAGGTCCCTTCCGTCTGTCCAGTTCGGCTGACGTACTTGTTTGTTTGCGTCTTTCCTCCAACAGGGCCTGCTGCTGCCCCTTCGCCTCGCTGGAGGTGAGATTCAAATCATTTAGAAAGGTGAGAAGCACGGTCTTGTGCCATCCCAACACTACATGCCTATTAGAACATCATTTAGAGCCCTGAATTTAGTGGTTCTCATTTAAAAAGGATTTTGTAGCAGGGACCTCCTTAAAGAAGATTTGTAAAAAATGGCAGCTGTACAAGCTCATAGCGCGCCACGACGCTTGTAGAGCTGCCATTTTCCCCTCAATTCATTAAAACTGGGATATATTCATTTACAAATTAACACAAAAGTTAGAATATGGAGATGGGAGGTTTCTGCCGACTGCAATGATATCTGCAAGTTCAAAACGCGTCGCTTCGTGCCACATTTCGTGCCGCGTTTCTAGCTTGCAGATCTGCTACTTGTGTGACGCTGTAGTGTGCTCTAGTAGGGCATTAATTCACAAAAAGTTAAAATATGGAGGTTTCAGCAACATAACGTTTTTTTCAGAAAACTATTTGTAGAATCGGCCTCAGGTCTTAATGGTTTAAACTGTTCATTTTGCTGGGGACCCCTAGGAACACCCTCAAGGACCCCTGGGAGTCCCCGGACCCCACTTTGTGAACCAGTGCCTTATTCCACCCATAATGACATGGGAAAAACAAACCTTATCTGGCTCTGCAGTCTCTCGAGCTTCTCCTCCAGACTGCGCTGTGTGTCGCATCTCTCAGTCAGCGAGTCCTTAAGCACAGTGTTCTCACGCTCTGCAGACTCTGCGTCGCTCTGGGCTTTGGCGAGCTTTACCGTCAAGTCGGCTACCATGCCCTTCTTGTCCCAGCCAGGCCGCTTCGACACTGCGCCCGCTGCCGAGACATTGAAAACGCAAGACAAAAACAAACAAAAAAACATTCCTCCCTGAACGAAAAGCAAACGTTTTCAGGTCTCTTTTGAGTAGCCAGTGGTGCGGAAAAATAATGTCTCACCTGCTTTCGGGATGGAGGAGGAGGCAGGGACTGTTGGTCCGCTTTTAACTGTTTGGGAATCACAATCTGACATAAGTCCAGCACACAACACATTCCACGCAATGAGAGGCAAACTGGTGCCGCAAGTTTGATGGAAAGCATTTAAGTCAGTGAGAGCTAAGCTGAGTGAGATTTGACTTCGGAAAACTTTGTTTGACGTGCACACCATTTTATTGAGGCATCTAAAGAGCACAATAGACTGTACCTAGATGTCTTCGCCCATACTGCCCAGACGGAAACTTACCCATCGTTGCTGTCGGGCAGAAACCTCTTATCTCCATATTTTCGTAAATGAATGCCCTTCTTGATCATACTACACGGCATCGCACAAAAGTAGCAGATCTACAAGCTCGAAACGCGGTGCGATTTGAGCTTGTAGATCTGCTACTTTTGCCATTTTAGAATTTGAATCCTGAAAAGTCACAGTTTTGGACATAAGGTTTCCCACCAGATAGACTAAGCTTTTTAGAGGGCATGGTCAGATTGGTCACACTGAAAAATAAAGAACCCCCGGTTATTCATACACTTGTCCACCTGGCTCTAACTGACTTGCATTCGTCAAAACTCGCAGTTACCGTGGCAGAACGTGATGTTTCCGACCTCTCCTGTAGCCTTGGAGAGGAGCGACCTCTCCTTTAAATAGCCTTGGAAAACATTTACTGGAATTAACCCAATGTCTTACCTGCTTTAGGGAGCATGGATGCCCCGTCTCTTCTGGGGACACCTGTAAGGACACAAACACACAATCTGATGTTAGACCGGCTCTTACTGCTGAACTGCTGATTATGTCAATGATTATTCTACGTTTTCAATTAATCAGGAAGTGTGTTTTATACATTTTAAAAATGTTACATCAATAAATCACGGCAAACATTATCCTATATGAAAATTGGCTACTGGGAGACTTCAAACTTGCCGCGCATCGGGGAGGACTCGAGGGAGTGTGGTGCCCGCCATCGAGTGGTTCGGATATGCGGTTGTCCAAAAACGCCGATCCGACCAATGTAGGCATATATGGATGGATTATCCAGTTACCAAGAACCACCAATCCAACCGGAATGCCCATATATGGGCATGCCAATATACAGGGTATGGGCATATACTATATATATCAGGGATCTCCATAAATGGGCATGTGAGGGACACAGGTAAACAGATGGATACAGAGATCTCCATATATGGGCACAAAAGGGACAGACGGGTACTCTGACAAAGCCCTCGACAGTATGATGCTTCAGTCGGATCGGTGGTGCGATGTAGGTGTGAGGGCTGGGTAGCGGCCAGAACCTCTATTAACAAGACCAGGAGACCTGGTTCTGCCAGACCCAGAATAAATTCCCTTTTATGCCCATGGATGGACGAAATTCAGAGGTCCCTTTTATGCCCAGCAGAAGACAAAAACAAACAAAAAACATAACCCTGAACGAAAAGCAAACATTTTCAGGTCTCTTTTGAGTAGCCAGTGGAGCGGAAAAACAATGTCTCACCTGCTTTCGGGATGGAGGAGGCAGGGACTGTTGGTCCGCTTTTAACTGTTTGGGAATCACAATCTGACATAAGTCCAGCACACAACACATTCCACGCAATGAGGCAAACTGGTGCCGCAAGTTTGATGGAAAGCATTTACAGTAAGTCAGTGAGAGCTAAGCTGAGTGAGATTTGTAGGGGAGACGAAATTTAGAGGTCCCTTTTATGCCCATGTATGGACGAAAGGGGGACAGACTTTTATGCCCATGTATGGACGAAAGGGGGACAGACCGAGTTATGCCCATGTATGGACGAAATGGGGATGGACAAAGCCTCATGTAGGCCGACCCCTTGGGTCTGGCAATTATAATCGCCTAGTCTCATTAAATATTTTAAGCCCCATTTTACTTTGTCGTATGTGTCACACAAAAATGGAAAAAATGTCTGATTTACAAGCTAATAACATTGATGCCACAGCAGTGTTATGAGCTTGTCGATCTAGAGCTTGTATTTAAGAATGTTTTTTTTTAAAGTTATTAAGAAAGAAAAAACACAATCAATGATCAATTATTAAAATTGATAATATATTACTTCCATTAACTGTTGCACCCCTACTGGGCACTAGTGAAATGGCTATATGGAACATCAGCCAACTGATAGTTAAGCCCAATATCTTCAACTTTGATTGAATATTGTATTAAAACATATTTTAAAAATAAAGGTAAACAAAAGTTGAACTATGTTCATATTTGTATGACATCATTTCAAATCCTCTACTACAGACTTTTATGAGGACCATGACCTACTTGCTACACATAATATCAGTCTCACCTCCAGTGGGACCTCCAGTAGCAGCCCCCATGGTGTGAACTGGCTGTGCACGCCCTCTAGCTGTGAAAGAGAGGAGGCACAATTGAGGGTGGGAGATTTGTTAAGCGTCATTTGAAAACTGACATAGCCACAAACATGCACTGGTGTAAAGTAACTAAGTACATTTACTTAAGTACAATTTTGAGGTATTTCCAGTACTTTTACTCCACTACATCTCAGAGGCAAATATTATACTTTTTACTACATTACAATTATTTGAAAACTTTAGTTACTAGTTACTTTGTAGATTTTGATTATTATAACAAAACATGTATTAACCAGTAACCACTTCAGCCCTAGGCCTATATACACATTCCTGCCATTTGAAAATAGACTATCTACAAGCTCACATTTGTAGATCTGCTATTTTCAAACGATTTTGTATACATTTGGAAACTTGTGAAATGGGACAGTCTGCATACTGAGTACTTTCTACTTTTGGTACTTTAAGTACATTTTTATACCATACTTTACTTTGTCTTTTACTCAAGTACATTTTGACAAATGCATAGAAAGTACAGTTCTATACAAGGTCTGCTAAAAGGATTAAACCTAGCCAGAGCGTTAGTGAGTTAGAGCAGGGGTCTTCAACAGGGGGTCCGGGACCCCTAGGGGGTCCTCAGAGTTACTACAGGGGGTCCACCAAATCTTTGTGTGATATCATTTTTTATTTTACCTTAACCACTTGAACCCTAGCATCCCTTTTCTGCAGAGAACTTTAGCCAAAAATAGCAGATCTACAAACTCACAACGCCTGGCGCTGCCAGGTGTTGTGAGCTTGTAGATCGGCTATTTTTGGCAAAGAGGCATAGGTGTAGAGGAGAGCAGACCACGTAAACAAAAAATGTATAATCACAATGAAACACAATTTTATACAATATAGAGGGGGTCCCTGCTTCATCTCTCTCTCTCAGCTAGGGGGTCCTTGGCCTGAAAACGTTGAAGACCCCTGCAATAAAGCACTATGGCTTGTTTCCATTGGGGTCCTTGTGTATTCGAAACATTTAATGACAGCCAAATATACAATAGGCCTACAATGCAAAAACATATACACGAATAAAACGGAGTGGCCATTACGGGGATCTAACCCGCGACCTTGGCGTTATTAGCACCACGCTCTAACCAACTGAGCTAAACGGCCTGATATACAATCAACATGGTGCGTTTACACGTAGGACACTATGGAACACTTACCCCCAGTAGGAGGACACACTATGGAACACTTACACCCAGTAGGAGGACACACTATGGAACACTTACCCCCAGTAGGAGGTCTGGAGGTTGCAACCAGCAGATGGCTCGCAGTCCTCACCTTCAGTCAAAAAACACAAAACCGTTCAGGCCAATTAAGGTTGGAGGGAGAATGTAGGTAGTAATATAGGCCTATAGGCCCACGGCAATGGTGTAAAAAATCAGTTAAGCCAGGAAAGAAGTTTACATTAGTAGCTTAAATATTTTTTAAATGACTGAAGTAGGCAAAAAATAAATAAGCCCCGCCTTTACCAGCAGCAACACATTGATTGATTGATTGATTGCAGTGGTGGAAAGTAACTATGTACAATTACTTAAGCACTGTACTTAAGTACAATTTTGAGGTATTTGTACCTACTTTACTTGAGTATTTCCAATTTCCAATACTTTTACTTCTACTCTCAACAGTCTCTAGGCTACACATCTTGGATTCCAAATATTGTAATTTTACTCCACTAGTATTTGAAAACTTTAGTTGGAGATTTTGATTATTATTACAAAACATACATTGCCACTTCAGCCCTATATACTGTACGCATTTCGGCCATTTGAAAATAGCCGATCTACAAGCTCACAATCAATGCTGGCAACCGAGGCAGTGAGAGCTTGCAGATCTGCCATTTTCAAAAGATTTTTATTCATTTGAAAACTTTAAAATGGGACATTCTGCATAATGAGTAGGCCTACTTTTACTTTTGGTACTTTAAGTACATTTTGATGCCAATACATTTACTCAAGTACATTTTGAATTCCGGACTGTAACGTAACAGTATTTCCCTATTGCAGTATTGATACTTTTACTTAAGTAAAAAAAAAACACTGATTGAATACTTTATTAACAGTTTGCAAAGCACTATTCTTGTTTCCATTGGGGTCCTGTAAACATTCAATAAGGCTACTAATCAATCACCACTCCAAATTCTAATTGTTAAATGTGGCTATAGGGCCAAATGTCTGCATATAATGAATACTTTTACGTTTGATAGGTAGGCTACTGCAAGTATAGTAGTAGTAGGCCTATTTCTTCCACCTCTCAGAGTGCAGAAATGTAGTAATGTTTGGCAACACAAACCTGCCTGTCTTTGCTCTTTGAAGACGCCATGGCTTCAATCATGTAAACGGAGAAAACAGGTGTTGCCTATCTATGGGCGTTTATAGAGGAAGGTGGCTCCTGATTGGTCGCTGGTCAGTGAGAGAGACAGGTGGAGGGGGGGGGGGTTGATTTTATTGATTATTAACCCATTAAGACCTGATGCCGATTCTACAAATGTCCTCTAAATCCTAACAGTTTTTTGAAAAATACTTTGGAAAATGTTTTGAAATTATTATTTTTAAATATATTCACAATTTCACGATTTTTCAAAAATAGCAGATCTACAAGCTTGTGGCGGTAGCGCGGCACTCTTGCTACGAGTTGCCTACAATATTTAAAGGTGGTGTAATAAAAAATAAAGTTTTTGTTAAAAGAGTTTTATCCAATAAGGAGAGAGAACCCCACGAATATCATTTAACAGCTTCAAGTTGATAGTGTCCCAGTGTGTGTGTGTGTGTGTGTGTGTGTGTGTGTGTGTGTGTGTGTGTGTGTGTGTGTGTGTGTGCGCGCGTTAGGAGCTCTCCTTCAAGAGGAGAGAAGGCAGTGACAGTCAAAGCCAAAGGCAGATGAAATAGTGGAAACTAGGTTGCAGTCAGTCAGTTGAGGGGGCTGGGAAGGAGAGTAGAGGAGGGATGACAGTTTGAGGTTAGACTTAGGTTGGAGTGGGAGAGAAGGAGAAGGTTATAAAGTGCTGGTCTTCGACTTGAAGGGGAGTAACAGAGGTTAGAGAGCAGGCTCTAGAGGTCACTAGGTTTAAAGGGGTTTAATACTTTATTGCGCACTACATAGTGTGTTCCTCATACCACAAGCCTATGGTGAAAGGGTTAAAATTAGCTTTATTGGCATGATAAAACATACATTTACATTGCCAAAGTGTTAAAACATAATACAAACAATTTAAGAAAAAAAATTGGGGAAAGTATGTACAGTTGGAGGGGGTACAGCATTGTGTTAACAGAGCTATGTCACATTGCAACGTTATACATGTTGGCAAAGGTATAAAGCTTTTTGAAACAAATAGCAGAAAACTTTAAAGATTTTTCACTTTTGGGACAATGTCACGTATCTCCTCCCCCAATGTGTTCATTTTTGGCGTAATGCACTTTTGCCTCGGCCTAATCTGTAGGCAAGGGACAATATGTTTGGTGTCAGGGGTGATCTGGTTTGCGTTTGTTGTCCTTTGTAGTCCAAATACCAATCTCGATTGAGCGGGCTTTGGCGAAGTGAGGAAGTAAACAGTCTGTGTGAAGAGTAAAAGAGGCGAAGTGCATTTCCCAAAATACAATGTCAACACAAAACCTGCTTGGAACTCATCACTATCGTCTGACAAACTATTTAACTTGAATGTAAACTGGCTACTTGTGAAACAATGTGGTTGTACACATCATCTCTGGACTCCATTCTTGCCTCTCAGTTTGCTAATCAGATTAACAATTACTAACGCATGGTAGAGGATGTCTTGGCCCGGATATCTGCTGGTTCCAGCAGAAGCCTGGAAACACTATCCCTTGCCCCCAGAGTCTAAATCGTCCTCACCTCATATAGATGGTTTCCGATATTACTTTTGACCCAGTTGTGAGAGCTGTTTGATGAACTGAGCTGCATTGAACAGTTCACTGCAGCCATACAACACCTTCTTACCCTGTTTAGACTTGGTATAGTCCACCAGGTTTTGGTACTCAATATAGTTTCCTCCTCCAACAACAAACACTATGGCCTCCTGAAATGGACTCTTATACCTGGGGATGGAGCTCTCACTGTCTCTCAGCATCTTGGGGTCAAAGTAGCGATAGTCATCGGTCTCGGGATGTGACCTCAGCTCCATCAGGCTGTCCAGGATTCGTGTGACTGGGAGGTTATGCTGCTTGAGAACCAGGTTCCGTACCCCCTCCATCACAAACTGGGAACCAGAATTCATCACTCTGGAAAACAGACCCATGGGTTTGACTCCGCTGGTCCATAGTTGGGTGGAGTAGCATGCATCTTTTTTGAAGGCTTTCCACTGTTTGACGTAGTTAAGAGGCGACAGGTCACATCCTGCATCCAGCAGAACCTTCTTGTACTGCTCCAAGTCAGACTCGGAGGGCTCCTGTTGTGATGTGATGTAGTAAATGAGGAACAGCCTCATCTTGTCTTCTGGTGTTCCGGCATCCGGGTCGCTGAGGATGTGCAGTAGTGGTTTATCTAAAGTAGACTTACTCATCAGCTTCTCCTCATACTCAAAGTACACATCCAGCTTACGACTCTTGATGTGGTCCAGAACTGCTGTAGCTACATTAGTATGGAGGTCGATTAACCTCTTCCTCTCTAGAAGTTCGGGGAGAGAACCCATAGCAGAGGTGAGTTTGGCTGTGTTGTCAGACAGCATGCTGGTGATGACTCCCTCATCCTCACCCTCCAGACCCATGATGCTCTTGAGTCTTTTGACTTTGTCGTCCTGTGCTCTGTACGAGTCCAACTCCACCTGGACAGACTCCACTAACTCTGGAAACGGACTCCCTTTGTGATTCTGCCAGAACTTGTCCGTTGCCGTGAGGTCAAACGTCTTCCTGTTCTTCTTCTTCGGTCTGTCGCCTGAAGAAGATGCCTCTGACCCCACCCTCTCCTCCTCTATGGTCACCCTGTTCAGGTGGACGTCCAGTACATCATGGATCAGCGCCTGATAGGTCCAGGTGTGATGAAGGGGCGTGGCCAAATCGAGGTTCCTGTCAGCTAGGACAAACAGAGGTCTGTGGAAACTGAACTGTCCCGCGGCCATACTGTCTCCGGTAAACAGCCTGTTCCTGGCGTCAAGAAGGTTCTCGCGTAGCTTCTTATCAAGCTTTACAGCCACCATCTCTGCCGCGTCCCCTCTGGGACAACGGATGATTGGAACCGCGCCCAGAGTGACGAAGAAGCAGAACAAACCGTCTACGATGGTGTCCATGATCGACTCAATGATGGACCCCATGTCATTGTCCACCGAGTCTGTCCTGTTGATGGCATGGTAAGATATGAGCTCTTTGTTCTGATGACTGAGAATAAACATGTCATCTTCCAGAGTGATGAAGTTCAGATACTGGTCATACACCTTGGTAATTTGGTTCACAGCGTTCGCAGCTACGGCAGCACTAGCGATGTCCTCTAGTTTACTGCGGCTGATGGCTGAGATGAAGTTCAGATAGTAGCACGCGTACAGCTGGTTTTGCAGGTCCTGACAAATCCTCTTTATATTCTCCTCTGTTGGCATGATGAAGTAGATGGATGGGACATCTGCGATGGGCTCTTTATCTGAATGGAGCAGTAGGTGCAGTGTGATGCCCATTTCTCTGAGCTCTTTAACAGACAGTAGAGGGGAGATGATGTCCTGTCCGAACCGGTCGTAGATCAATACCTTCCATACTGGTTCGGCTATCGTGGTCTTCAGAGGGGAGTTGAAGTTCAACATGCGCCTGAGGGCAGCTGTCTGCTTCTCCCGTAGGGACAAGGCCATTTCTCCGTATCGTCCCGGAACTCAGTCCTCCGAATATCAAAGTTTATTCACATGCAACCATCAAACTGTATTATAAAGGGCTGTCCGATGTCACCTCACAGAACACAACCATATGTGCCTAACAAGGCCGATTTGCGCTGGTGCCTTCCGGTCAAAACCGTTCTACGTCCAACGACTGCCGTTCTCTTTCCACTTGAATAAAGGCATG
Source organism: Gymnoscopelus microlampas (assembly GCF_963454915.1). Classification (NCBI taxonomy): domain Eukaryota; kingdom Metazoa; phylum Chordata; class Actinopteri; order Myctophiformes; family Myctophidae; genus Gymnoscopelus; species Gymnoscopelus microlampas. The sequence continues at coordinate 17,609,818 of NC_139945.1, read as the reverse complement.
TTATATTCATGAATCCAACGTGGACCGGTGAATGCACACTGTAAGATATGTGTTCTGCTGCAGAACAGCAGATCTACTTCATAATAATATTAATATCCTGCCTGGGACTAATAGCTTTGAGACAGGTATTGACAATGTTATGTGAATGTGACATATCTTTTATATTCAAATTGGCTTAAGGGAGGACCATGTCTATGACTGAGCCATAACCATATAAGGAGTTCCCAATGCAGCTACACCCAAATATGGAGTGTTTTGTCTAACCTAAATGTTTCGTCATGGCATCAGGCGCAAACAAATCAGTCAGCTCCATATATGGGCACAAAAGGGGCATGCCCATATATGGCCATATACTGATGATATCAGCGATCTCCATATATGGGCATGAAAGGGACACGGACTGACCGATACAGAGATCTCCATATGTGGGCATATTGGTCGGATCGACGTGAGACGTAGGTATGAGTGCCGCTAGTTGAGTAAATGGAAGCATTTGTCTAGCCTGAATATGGATGGACAGACAGTGGGACATAGGCGGGACATCGGCAGGATGTTCTGCATCTGTTTCTGCACTTTGCACGATTTGATTCGTAGCAAGGCATTGTGTGCGTGCGCTTGTCCCTTTTATGTCCATATATGGACATATTGGTTGCCCATAAATGCAGATCCTCAAACTCTCTCAAGCTGATCGGTTGAAGCACTTGCCCTTACATGGAGATCCCTGAACTCTCCCAGGTTGGTGTGTCATCGATATGATGTCATATTACTGACGTCATAGACTGGCTCAAACTACTCTAAAATGGGTTCTGCACTAAGTACTCTGACATCATAGACAAGGGTACTGCTTAGTACATATCGTTGCTGTCAGGCAGAAACCTCCTATCTCCATATTCTAACCTTTTGTGTTTATTTGTAAATTAATGCCCTACGTGATCATACTACAGCGTCACTATATAATAAAAAAAAATGAATTTGAATCAGTAACAGTACAGAAAGTAACAGTTTTGGACACAAATCTTCTCTTCTGGGGGTCCCTGGGACAAAACATTTTCAGATGGGGGAGTTCACGGCCAAATAAATATCATTTTGTGGGTCCTTCCTTGGCACGAAGACCTACTACTGAGAACTACTGATTTAGATGAGAACTACTGATTTAGAAGGCATTTGTAGAATCAGCCTCAGGTCTCATTCTACAATCTGCGTTAAGTAGTTAAGTTCTGACCTCCCAATCCGTGCCCATCTACAATCTAAATCAGAATAGCTATACTAGCCTATTCAAATGTCATCGTTTCCACTGAATGCCGAACTGACATCAATACTTAAAAAATAATAAAGGATACCAATAGTGACCTTTTACGGAATGTTTAGAATGCCCATTTATCATCCATGTTGAAACAATAGCTGCTATACTGTATGTGCTGTGTTGGTACATTAAATATGTAAATATGTATGCACCTTTGCATGCAAATGGTTAGATGGGTTTCACCTACTCTACCACTGCAGACATTTTCTTTTTGAAATGGTTCGTTATCAAATTATGTGGGGAATAAGCGATATTTCACTTTCAAACATGTCTGGGGTCATTTTAACATCTACTAGGGCTTTTGCGAGTATCACACACATGGTTGATTCAGTATTTAGATATTTGATATTCATTTTATCAGACACGCCCCTTTCCTATACAAACCCATTGTAACTTCAAACTCCATTTCAACCACTATAGAATCATTGAAAACACACATCCTAGTGATGTGGGAGAAGGCAGTGAGGGGGTATTTTTTCAATTTCCATTACTTAAATTGAAGTTTTTGGAGAAATGGAAAAAAATAAAATAAAAATGTAATTGAAAAAACACGGCCCGTCACGTATTAGAAGGACAACGTCAGTCAATATCAATATCAGACAGAGTAGATGTGCAAGACAGAGGCAAGTGTGTGTTCGCTTTAACTGTGCGTTATGTGCGAATACAATGTAATCTGTGTGCAAGGGGCCTTACTCTCAACATACTGTAAGAGTATAAATCAATACACAGTACAATATACCACAAAGTGAATCACTGATTCAGCAAAACAAATACAAAATTGTCCCTAGAGGTCTGCATATCAGAAGCATAGATCTAATATAATTTGCATAAGGATTTAATTATGTTAGAGGCAAGTATTTCACAGATAATTGCCTTGTCTTTCTTTGCTCACAAACAAGTAAAAAAAAAAATACACACATTCATTTCATTTATTCTACATTTAATATGATGAAAACAAGGCCCTGTACAATCCACCTTAGCAGTGAGTACAATAACAATTATTTTACAATTTGTACACATTAGAACATGGCGCTAAATCGGTTCCATCCATTCCAAAATGCAGCTGGAGAATGAAAAAATAAAATAAAGGGGAAAAAAAACGTGTCTTTTAAACCTGCACTCGGAGGAACCATTCTCTCAAGGAGAGGAAATTCTCTGGGCTGTGGTTGATCCAACATTGCTTTATGCCAGAACAGAAAAACAGGACATGATAGACCAAAAAACACCATTTATAGAGCATTATGTCACTTCTTCCCCCAACCGATCCACAACAGGAGAGCATGCCGTCAACATCCTCAGTACAGACCTGGACCGAACATCTGAATGTGGCATCAAATAGACATGAGATGCACTTGAATTGTCTTGCCAGATACTAAAAACATAAATTTGCATGATAAAACAAATCAAGCACTCATGTTAACCCCCCCCCATTCCCAAGAACTTAAAACCACTTTAACCCTATTTTGGGCATGTCATAAATAGGCGAAAATTGTCAAAGAATTCTCAAAAATAGACGATCGACAAGTTTACAACGCATCGGCGTGGTAAGCTTATAGATCTGCTATTTGTCGCACGACAAAGTATATAGGGCTTTAGTGGTTAAAACTGCCTAATATAGGAGACCCCCATACCTTATTCTTTTTAAAACCCCTAGGGGGACAAAAAAGGCCAAGTGTGTATGACAACCTGTACAGCCATCATGGTGCCACGAAACACAAACAGAACACATTTACATCAACATTTAAAACCGGGGATCAATTTCAAATATTTTCTTGGTCTCCTCGAAGCTGCTCACGTTCTTAGTAACATTTTGTCGTTTTCGCTCTTTCCCCTCCTAGAATGGAACGCCAATTAAGCTGTAACGCACTCAACTCGATTTTCTCCGAAGGCAACATTAGAAACATGAATCTGTAACAAAGCTAGATCCCCGTCCGTTCAAGCTCAACGCAGCGGAAGAAATCTAACATCGCTAGAATCCTTCCCCGCCTTTTGAAAGCAACTTTTTTTTTTCTCTTTTACACATTTTCATGGAAGAAAAGTTAAGCTTCCCAGTGTATTCCCAGAATCAATGGACAAGACCATCAAGTTCTTTCAAACGCAATTGCAGTCCAAGTAAAGGCTCTCAAGTTTTTCTCTTGACTTGGTGTTAAGGGTTTATTGGAATTCACTCGTCGTTTTATGCTACATAAGTGTATACTTTGCGGTCCTCCGCCGTCCGTGCCAGATATTCCCTCTCAATGAGTCCTTCAATGCGTTTCTTGATGACTACAGGACTGGGGAGGAATCGTGCTCGCAACTGCTGGGTGACCTGGAGAGACAAACAACGAAGCACATCAGTACCGTTATAGTCACTCAGTTGTCATCTTCGCCATCATTCCCACCAACATTATCAACTCTTTCCAAGCTGTAGTGCAGGGGTCTTCAACAGGGACCCCTAGGGGGTCTCAGAGTTACTACAGGGGGTCTGCCAAATCATTGTGTGATATGTTTTTTTTTTACCTTAACCTTTTTGGCTAAAGGAGAACTTTAGCCAAAGTTGGCAGATCTACAAGCTCATGTGAGCTTGTAGATCGGCTATTTTTGGCAAAGAGGTTTAGGTGTAGAGGGGAAAAAAGAGCAGACCAAGTAAACAAAAAAAGTTTATTCTGAGACAATATAGAGAGGGTCCCTGCTTCATCTCTCTCTCAGCTAGGGGTCCTTGGCCTGAAAACATTGAAGACCCCTGCTGTAGTGAGTATTATATAATTTACTATAAAAGAGATTTTATTATTATTTCTTAGATTTTTTCTCTCCAGCATTTTTATTATATCTCACTCTGGAAACAAAATACATAATACATAAGTTGAGAACCAACCATTTACTTAAAACATTTGGTTGTTACAGTCAGATTAACAGCAGCCAGTTGTACATACTGAAAATCAAAATAAGTCCAGAATCAACAACTTACTTCCAGATGTGTTTGTTAACAGTCTGCTTGAACAGTAATACAGATAATTTGTTTTAAAATGACAGGAGTCGTCGCGGGCCGGACAGTTGCCACTCGCGGGCCGCAAATGGCCCACGGGCCGCCTATTGGGGAACCCTGAAGTAGGGCGTAAATTTTTGGGACGGTGTAACCGCCCCCTATAAGTGAGTTTTGGACACTGACCAATCCCGCACCGTGATTGGCCAATAGTCTACAACGCAGTCTACACCCCTAACCCTTCCATCGTTAATGCAAATCGATACTTTTGCAAAGTCAGCCAATCACATTACAGCTAGTGTCATCACCACTAACTGTAATGTGATTGGCTGACTTTGCAAATTCAGGACTGTGATTGGCTAGCGAAACACATGACACATGTGCAGCCCTATGAATAGCAGTATGGACTAAAAAAAAAAGTCACTTTTTAAGTGAGTCATGTTGTGATGACCCCACACCGCCCATTTCACACTGGGTGTGATTTTTTTAAAACAGGAGGTTTCTTCCCAACACCAACGATATACAATATAGCAGGAAACAGAGACAGGAAAGTAGTAAAGAGATGAGAGGAGACATGCATGATGAGACAGAGCAAGTTTCTATATAGTCTGTGGGTAGAAAGGACAGATGACTGGAGCCCGTACGGCCGCCGACTGACCTCTGCTACTAATATGTTGTGCTGCATCTTCTTTCTGGACTTCATAATGCGAACGATGGCGGCTTCGATCTCGTGTTTCCGGTCGTCGTCCACTTTCTGCCGCGTCTCCTTCCTCTCTGGGTCCGACTCCCCCTGCTTAGCGGCCACTGAGAGACGCACGACAGAGGACACACGCGTTACACATTGAGAGATGATCACTCCCCCTGCTTAGCGGCCACTGAGAGACGCACGACAGAAGACACACGCGTTACACATTGAGAGATGATGAGAGACAGTGTAGAGCATACATGGGCAAATGGCGGCCCGGGGGCCACATGCGGCCCCCACCTTCACTTATTACGGCCCACAGGTTATTATCGGAATACTGATATATTACTGATTTCAGCTGTTACAATTCAAAACGTGCAAACATGACCCGCTTTAAGTACTTCAGTGTATATTAGTAGCTTAATGACTAGTATTAAAATTCTATTGTCTTTTTTATGTCCAATGTATTTGTATTTAAGTTGAACAGTTTGGGAACCCTTGGTGTGTAGAGCATAAATGGGCAACTGGCGGCCCCCACCTTCACTTAATGCGGCCCACAGGTTAATATCAGAATACTGATATATTATTGATTTCAGCTGTTACAATTCCTAACATGCAAACATGACCCGCTTTAAGTACTTCAGTCTATATTAGTAGCTTAATGACTAGTATTACATCTCTAGAGCGGCTCTCTCCATCATAAAGTTGCCCACCCCTGGTTGTAGAGAGACAGGACATATTGAGAGAGCTCGGGGAAGTGACATGCAGTAAAAGATCTGGCCAGCTGGATATCGAACCGGGGACTGGTCAGGGCATTTTGCACCCCATGTGATATGTGATCCAACCACTTGGATCGGGATCGCCCCCCAATTACTGCATACATTTTTTTGGACAGATCTCTTGCACTCCTATTTGGGACAACACCACAGTCCACCTACCTGTCTGAATCTTGACGCGGTGCAGTTTAGAGGTAAACTGGTCGTTGACTGTAAACACGTGGCCGTTCTCGATCTCCTTGGACTTTGGCTCCTTGGTGAGAACTCTCTGCGTCGGCTTCCCGCAGGCCAGCGACTGCAGCGCCCGGACCAGCTCCCTCTCTGGGATGTCTGTCTCCTGCTGGATCTCCTACGCCGTGAGGAGAAGGGGTACCGAGAAAACATCAAAGAGTTATAAGGTGGTGTAAGTGATATTTGTTTGTTTTTTGTTCAAAAAGTTAATGCTCTAACATACATACACTTATCTATATAAATGCACCGTTTTTGTATGCCTTTTGTTATTGACCTGTATGTGAAAATAAAAAATAAAAAATGAATGCTCTATATTTCGATAGTAAACATTGCTATATATCGTAGCTGTCGGGCAGAAACCTATCTCCATATATTGGTTTTAATTAACGCCCTACGAATGTGTGTCACACAAAAGCATCAAAAGTAGCAGATCTACAAGCTTTCCACCACAGACAATAGATAGTGTTGGTTCAGAAACAAAGGTCTCCCCGTCTCTCCAGCTTTTTAGTAAACAGAAAATACATTTTCAGGTACGGATACCAATTTTATCCAACACCCCATATTATTGAAGCATGATTTGGACCCCCCAGGATTCCCGATTGAGGAAATAACCGCTGATTTCTCGGTCGCCCGCAGATTTCTTGGCTGTCCACGGAACACAAGGCACGGTGCAGAAAACAAGCAGAATGACAGAGAATTGTTGTAGTTTTCATCCCGGTCGTGGCATGTGCTGTGTTGTGTGTGGATATAGTTTTGGAAAAGGCAGGTTCTAAAGCGGATGGCGCCGATTTAAAATGGAATATGGAAGCCGGCAGGCTTTTCAAAGCAAATTCAGCGCAAGTCATAATGTCGGAAGTTTGGGCATAATGGAGTGATGCGCACGCGCGCGTGTGTGTGCGTGCGTGCGTGCGTGCGTGCGTGCGTGCGTGCGTGCGCGAGTGAGAGAGAGAGACACAGACAGACGGAGACAGAGTGAGAAGGAGAGAGTAACTGACCCTAAAGCGCTTGTCGGTTTTAAATTCTCTGCCATCTGCTCAAACATTGCTTGATTTTTCTCTCCTACAGTATTTGCTTTTCTTTTAGTTTTTACAAGACATTTATTTACTTATTTTCTGCCTGCACTCCCCCATGAGGAAGTAAGTAGGCTACTGTAAATAAAATAATAATGTAAATAAATACCCTATTAGTTGTAACCAAAAAGAGAAGCTGAAGAAGAGGGAAGACACAGAGAGAGAGATACACAGAGACAGAGAGAGAGAGAGAGAGAGAGCGTGTGTGTGCGTGTTTTAAAACCTTTTTTATGATAGTATGTTTTTGTTGCACTTACAATGCAATGTTCCACATTGTTTTAGGTGATTGTTAATGACCGCAGATTATTAACTATCAAGCCGCGGAATCAAGGATTGTTCTCCGCGGAATCAAGACTTTTTCTCTGTGTAATCATGGGGGGACTAATTATTATCAGCTTCAATAATATTGGTATCCTGACCTGAAAATGTATTCTCTGTAGTGTGTTTGTTTGTTTATGGGATGCAGTGTTGTACCTCAAAGGTGGACTTGTCTCTGTTATTGAAGAGCATGAGGATGGTCATCTGGAAGGTAGAGACCTGAAGGATGTGCTTCCTGGTGTTGGAGCCTGTCACCTGGGCCCCTCCCACCCCGGCCTCCGACCCGTCCTCCTGGACAGGAACAAACATGGCACACTTGATATACACTATTTGATATACATCATGGCTTTGAACACAATACGCCAAGTGAAGGCTCTCAGCTAGCTGTTGCATCTCAGTCTTTCTTTATGTGGACACATTATTTGTTTTGGGGCGAGGACACTGTAACCTTGTGTTGCTGTTGTTTTCTGCATAGTGCAGGTGTATACTATTGTATACCGCTATGTTGTTCTGTAATGACGGTGCCTCTTATCGTTTTTCTTGCCTTTGTATTGCCGTATAGGACAGTACTTTCCTTACTCTGTACCTGTAACTCTTAACTGCTGCCTCTGGGGGACTGAAATACCCCTGCGGGGTCAATAAAGGTATCTATCTATCTTCTGTTGTATCATATAACAATTATCTAGTCTAGTCTCTTACTCAAAAGGACATAGTTCTTCCAAATCGCCAGCATTGTATGCGAGACGTAACTTAGAATAACTGAAAAGAATATAGACAAACATTCAACGCTATAATTTTGTAAGGTGACATACAGAGATTGCCGTTTTGCACACGTTTGGCATTAAACATGTTGTGGCTATGGCTGAATCTTGACACAGTATCAACTTAATATAATCACATGCTCATTCTTAGTTGGGTTCACAGCGGTCGTCCTGTGACATGGAGCCACCTACTGGACATAGCAATTAACAACAGCACACACAGTGCTGGTCAACATGTTATGAAAGACACAAAATGCTACAAAGAATGCTGTAACCTTCTGAAGGCTGCATTGTAATGTTCCACCCCGGACCTATCCAAACATCTTATAATCGCCTTTTCAGCAATCCAAATGTAATCCAAATACAGCACACACTTTCAATTGAACGAAATATCACCCACTGTTGTTAATGGCATGATACACCGTGTAAATAGCCATGTCTTTAATGCATTGCCCCATGATAGCCACCCCTCTTGGAGGAAAGCCCAAAATTCAGTGGTTCTCAAAGTGGGGTCTGTATCTCAGAGTTAAATTAATACTGAGGATTTTTCATGAGGGGTCTAATAAAATCTTTCATCAAATGGGTGTCTGTGGGCAGAATGCTTATCAATCTGGGGGTCCTTGAAATAAAAAGTTTGAAAATCACTGCCAAAATACACCGGTGGAACAAGCAGAGTGTGTGCGCGTTGTGAACCTAATGTGACCTTTAAATAGCAGGAAAATACTGTACCGGGTCTTAGATCAGGATTTTGCTTTCTGCTCCTTCAAGATAGCATTGCACCAGCAAAGCGCCTGACCACACTTCTTTTTAACACATTGATTGCCTAGATCGAGTTAACTAGTTTTTAGAATCCATCACTTGCTTGCCTAGATCGAGTTAACTCGTTTTTAGCAGGGGGTTTTTTTATTTTATTTTTTTATTTTGACCCAAAGACCAAGGAGATATGATTTTTCGAAGATCTAGACTCCTATCCACTTCCTTGTTAACTTAAAACTTAAAAATTCTGTATCTCGGCTCCTGAGTACTTTTTTTTTTTCAATGAAAAATCTCTTGGCATATAACTGCAAAAAATCTGAAAAAAATTCTGGCAGTGAATGTGTTAAGACCAACACGGCCATTGGCTCACAGATGGGCACAAGTACAACCGTTACTTACACAACGTGGGTGCCGGGCAAAAATCATTTTTGCTGTACTGTACGCCACTTTGCGCTGTGTGTAAGATAAGGCCCTAGATGTTTGAATTTCAGCTTCATACCGTTTTAAGGTGGCACGTACCTTTTTGATTGGACCATAGAAGGTTGCATTTAGGTCTGCAGAACCCATGTGATGCTGCAGTGTGAGTTGTCTGCCGCTGTGCTTGGCAAGGTAAAACCTAAAGGGAAAGGAAGAGAATCACACTTTAAATGAACTGTACTATAAACATATTTCAGGCAGTAATTATGCTGTGCTGCGGGAATTCAAATTCAAACAATTGCCAAAAAATATATTATATTGACTACAGGTCAGGGTTAGGGACCAGATCATAGGTATCACCTTCTCCACTGTTGTCTCCCCACCTACAGTATTCTGCACTAAATCAATAATTAATCAATCATTCGAGCAGCAAAAATAGTCTCTTAACCCATTGAGACCTGAAGCCGATTCTACATGTCTCCTAAATCTCAACAGTATTCTGAAAAACTTTTCTTTCAATATCAGTGGTGCTCAATCTTTTTCATGTCAAGGACCCCCAGAATTATATCTATTTGGCCGCGGACCCCCATCAAAATATTTTGTTCCAGGGACCCCCAGAAGCAAAGATTCGAGTTAAAAATGTTCGCTTTAAAAATATCTATATTCAAAGATTTGCACACATTTTCACGATGTTTCAAAAATAGCAGATCTACAAGCTCGTAGCGTGGCACTCGGTGCCGCGCTATGAGCTTGTATATCTGCTATTTTTGAATAGCCAAAGTGTAAAATAATGCTTTTTAGCTCAAATCTAAAAATGACACAGTTCCAGGTCTTAATGGGTTAAGGGGGTGACGGTCCCTGGCACAAAATCTTGTCAAATGGTGGTCTGCAGTTTATACGTATCAATTTGGGGGTCCTCGACATGAAAATGTTTGAGAACCACCGCTATCAAGTGACGAAAGAAAAAACGAAGAGAAAACTAAAATAAAAAGCCATCCAGTCTTTCCTTTTGATTCCTCAAAATAAAAATGCCAGTGAAATCGCGATAACTAAATTCCAGTCTTCACAAGACAAAAGATTGTTATGTGAATGATATAAAAAAAAAGTTGTATCATGAGAGCAGAGAGACTGACCGTCTGAACACCTCAAAGGCGTGGCGCGGTGAGGGGGGAATGCTGCACTTGGGTGTGGCGGACTGCGTCGGCCAGTACCCCGTCGTCAGGACTCTCACTATCAGGTCAACGCCGCCCAATGACAACTGGGATTGGACGACACAAATTGGACACACACAACCATTACATTACCTCCCCATCTGGTTCATTTATCACAGATGAGACGGAAGGGCACGCCAGTGACTGACTGACTCACCCCGGTGGTTTGTAGATGTTGCCTGAACTCGTCCATGGTAGTGTTGGAAATGCTCATGTCGCGGAACATTCCTTCCAGTTTAGAGGTGAATTGGCAGCCACACTCGGTCTGAGCATAGAGGAACAGAGCAGACAGGATTATACAGGGCAAACGGTTAAGTTTGCCCTGTATAATCCTAATCACCGTGCTCTCAATTTACAATGTAGACATTCAGCAGATGCTCCTGTACAGAACAACTTACACATATGAGATCAGAGTAAATGGCATGAACCCTAGACGACAGGGTAAATAAATAGTGACGTAAATTTAGTGCAAAGAAAACAATTTAGTTCTTCAAAGACACTAGGATATCAGGTAAAACATCAAACATTTCATTTGTCTAACATTTTGACAGCATTGCGATGTGCTGTGAGCATGTAGATCTGCTATTTTCAAAGAATGTGTGACTATTACCGCCTCACAGGGGCGGCAGTGGCTCAGGGGTAGAGTGGCCGGATGGAAGCCGTGAGGTTTCCAGTTCGATCCCGGGCTCCCCCAGAATAGTTACCGTACTGTCGAAGTGTCCTTGAGCAGGGCGCTGAACCCCTAATTGCTCCCGATGAGCAGCTTGGTGACTTGCATGGTTTCCTCCGCCATCGGTGTATGAATGTGTGTGTGAATTGGTGAATGTAATGCACAATCTATATAAATGCACCATTTACCATTTATTATGAAATGCCCAGGATAGGGACGTTAGGATTCAAGTTGTTAACAATATGGCCCTTTTCCTGTGACCTGCATTGCATTAACAAATCCTATTGTGGTCAAAGACAAGCTTGCTTCATGCCATGAAACACTAGAAAAGTGCACTCAGTAGAGTGCAGATCTCCGCCAGGAGAAGTGAAAACAGGAGTCATTTTATAATCAAACACAAAATAATGTAATTGAATTCCTGAAGGCTCACCTTGAGCTTGGAGATCATGTTCTTCTCGGAGTCGTCAGAGACACTCTTGTTGGTGAGCAGCCTGCGGGCCAGGTGCTGCTTGTAGTACCTCTCGAACACGTCCTTCTCCTGCATGAAGCGGAACAGCACCATGGCCTTGTCCAGGATGGACTCCACCTCCTGCTCCGTCAGCTGCAAACATGAAACGCACCCCAGAGCGTTAACCACATGAACCCTGGGCCTAGCGTCTCTATTCTGGGGCAAACATTCAGCCAAGCTCACAACACAAGCTCACAATGCGTCGCAATTGTGAGCTTGTGTTGTGAGCTTGTAAATCGGCTATTTTCAGTCGAGAGATCTCGCGTCGTTTCCTAAACAATTAACACTACGTGTGAAATGATGTTTTAGTAATATTCATCCTGCTGTTCTACATACTGCCAACCAGGTGAAGAAAAAAAAATCACAGATTGAGGCTTTACCCTGTCCTTTTATGAAATACCCAAGCCAATTAGGGTTTTATTGAAGATGCTTCTGAACATATTGCTAGTCTGACCACTTCAAATGCTCTAATGTTAAAAATAATAACCAACAATAGCCTATATACAAGCGACGCATTGAGAGCTTGTAATTCGGCTATTTTCGGTGCGCAACATGCTTAGAAGACATGCTGGCTTCTACAGAATTCAAATGACTGCAATCAGTCAGACTGAGAACTTTAATCCATGTTGCTATGTTGGTATATGGCCAGGTATTTGTTTTGTCGTCTGTGACAGGTTTTTATGAAAGCCCTTAACAAGTTGCCTAGTTCCAGCACCCGAAATGCTTGTCACGCCAATTAACCCATTAAGACCTGAGGCTGATTCTTATTAATGTCTTCTAAATCCTAACAGTTTTCTGAGAAACGTATGTTTCTATATCAGTGGTGCTCAAACTTTTTCATGTAAAGGACCCCCAAAATTATATGTATTTGGCCGCGGACACCCATCTCAAAATATTTTGTTCCAGAAGCAAAGATTTGAGTTAAAAATGTTCGCTTTAAAATAATATAAATATATTAATTTGCGCACATTCTCGATTTTTCAAAAATAGCAGATCTACAAGCTCGTAGCGCTATGAGCTTGTATATCTGCTATTTTTGAATAGCCAAAGTGTAAAATAATGCTTTTTAGCTCAAATCAAAAAAAGTTACACAGATGCGTTCCAGGTCTTAATGGGTTAAAAAGATAATATGTTGCAATCTCTGTTTTGCTGTTGTCCATTGTGTTTTAGTGGTTGAAATTCCAATGTAATCATAAGTAAATGGTGTGTGACAGTTCCAAACAACAATGACAACGTTAACATTAGCAAATATAATTGATGTTGTTTTGAAAAAGAGGAGTTATGAACTGAAACGGAAAGATCTGACTTAGTGTCAGGCTATTAAAAACCCCCAGTCTACAGAAATAGGACATTATATCTTAGAGCAGTGGTGGAAAGTAACAAAGTACATTTACTTAAGTACTGTACTTAAGTACAATTTTGAGGTATTTGTACTTTACTTGAGTATTTCCAATTTCCAATACTTTTACTTCTACTCCACTACATCTCAGAGGCAAATTTTGTACTTTTACTCCACTACAATTATTTGAAAACTTTAGTTACTAGTTACTTTTCAGATATAAATTATGATATAATGAAACATACATTAACCACTTTAGCCCTATTTCATACATAGGCTATTTGAAAATAGCCGATCTACAAGCTCACAACGCGTCGCATTGCGACGCGTTGTGAGCTTGTAGATCTGCTATTTTCAAATATTTAGTACTTTTTACTTTTGGTACTTTAAGTACATTTTGATGCCAATACTTTTGTACTTTTACTCAAGTAAATTTTGAATTTTGGACTTTTACTTGTAACAGAGTATTTTTATATTGCAGTATTGGTACTTTTACTTAAGTAAAGAATTTAAGTACTTTTTCCACCACTGTCTTAGAGTTCAGTGTTAGACTAAATTCTGTGACTGGTTTGTGATAAACGAATGGCTGAGGGCTCCCTCTTTGGCAACGCCCAGCTTCAGAAAACGGTTGCAATGGGATGAAGGTGTCAGGCTACTTAACAAGAGAGTCTTTTAGTATTTTTTTTTTTCAGCATGGGACCCAAATCAAAACCTTAGTCAGGAGACCTGGTGTGTAGCACATGCATATCTGGTTGCTGTCGGGCACAAACCTCTTATCTCCATATTTTTACTTTTTGTGTGTGTTTTTTTTTGGTAAATTAACGCCCTACTTGATCATACTACAGCATCACATAAAAGCATCAAAAGTAGCCGATCTGCAAGCTGAAAACGCAGTGCAAAGCGACACATTTTGAACTTGTAGATCTGCTACTTTTGCCTTTTTGAAATTAGAATCGTGAAAAGTAACCGTTTTGGACATATGAGGTTCCCACCCGATAAGAGACGATATCTATACAGATATCCTAGCCTGGGACCGGACCAATCTGCCAGTGCAAAAAAAAATTGCCCTCTGCGATTTGGGTCTGACACCGCTCCCTTGTGAATGCATTTCCTGCTCCCGAAGTCCGGGGTGACCAATCAGGGCCCAGTACTCAAATATGGGAGACTGTAATTGGTAGTTGGTTGTAGGTCTAACCAATTGCGTCGAGAGCCAGTTTTGATCCCCTTGGAAAAAAACGTCCTCATAGAAGCACCAGACTCATATTCACGCAGTGATATAGTCTGGCTACGCGAGGCTACAGATATCCAGTGGTGGAAAGTAACTAAGTACATTTACTTAAGTACTGTACTTAAGTAAAATGTTGCGGTATTTGTACTTTACTTGAGTATTTCCAATTTCCAATACTTTAACTTCTACTCCACTACATCTCAGAGGCAAATATTGTACTTTTACTCCACTACAATTATTTGAAAACTTTAGTTACTAGTTACTTTTCAGATATAAATGATGATATTATAAAACATACATTAACCACTTTAGCCCCATTTTATACCTAGGCTATTTGAAAATAGCAGATCTACAAGCTCACAGCGCGTCGCATCGCGACGCGTTGTGAGCTTGTAGATCTGCTATTTTCAAATATTTAGTACTTTTACTTTTGATTCTTTAAGTACATTTTGATGCCAATACTTTTGTACTTTTACTCAAGTCAATTTTGAATTCTGGACTTTTACTTGTAACAGAGTATTTTTATATTGCAGTATTGGTACTTTTACTTAAGTAGAGAATTTGAGTACTTTTTCCACCACCACCATCCCAACATGTCCTCACCCCTTTGACTCCTTTCTTCAACTTGTCATCGATGAAGAGGGAGAGGTACTCCGGCGAGCGAGAGTTGAGGTTCAGGAAGTACTCAAAGTCGCCGGCGATGGTCTGCTTGAAGAGGCGGTCGTTGTTGAAGGACTCCAGGAGGAAGCGATCGAAGCGAATCTTCAAGTCCAGGAGACCCTGCCGGGGGAAGAGAGGTGAGGTTGTGGAGGATGGGAGAAAGAAAACAGACGGGAGAGTAGGAGAGAGACAGACAGGGAGGGAGGGAAAGGAAGAAAGTTTCAGGAGATGCCAAGATAAACGTGATTCCCACCCTTGTGACTCAACAATCTTTACAGAGTTCTTCTTTTAGTTCCGTCTGTGCCCATTTACACTCCCATTATGCGTGTACAGTATGTTTCTTTAAAATGTTCCCTTTCTTTTAGTTTTTGTGTAGCCAATTATTTTTTACCCCCTTTTCCCCTCGCCAATTTAGTCATTATGCCAATTAATCAGCATATTGTATGTGTTTAAGAGTTTTTACCAACTCACACAAACTCTCCTCAAAAGCTTTTTCAAGTCTTAGTTATGTTTTGCTTGATCTACTTCTTCTAGTACAAGGTAGGCTAACGCTGCCCTCAAGATTTCTGGCAGTTACTGCTCTGTGTTGTGCGTATCCACAAGCTTTCAGTAAAACGTGCGCCAAGACAGACAAAACGAATGAAGAAAGCAGACACACGGAAGGCTCCGACCGAATCCGTACACACAATTAACTGTGTGTATATATGGGCCTTAAGGATGTCCACTTTATTGTAGTATATAATCTGTCTGACCTCTTTTGTCTATTCACAGTTGACGAGTAGACAACATGCATACCTTGACAGCAGTTAACACCAGCACTCTGACTGGCTCTCTTGTTTTGCTGTCATTCTGAACATTGAGGACATTAACCACTCAAAACCCTACATACTGTAGTTGACAGGCGTCCCCCTCTATACTGGGTCCCCTCCGTTTGACACTTTACAGTTACACCAAATGTTTTTGGCTGCAAATAGCCGATCTACAAGCTCAGAAGAACGCATCTGCTATTTTCATCAAATGTTTGCCTCATCATATGACACATGTTCATGTGGTTAATTTACGTTTGGTACTTTGTGTGAGCAACGTTCAGGGATGCTCCTGGGTGTAATCCCCGCCTACCTGGATGTAGTCCACAGGGTTCTTCCCCTCTCCCTCTTCCGACACCAGAGCCTTGCCTTGTTCCCTCAGGTAGGCACTCATACACTCGCACATGGTCTTCAGCCCGTTGGGAACTCTGCTGAACAGCTTGTACATGCATGCCAGGTCTGTGGAGACACACACACACACACAGGTTTGTATTATTATACTTGTGATGACATTTTAGGACAACATTAAAATAAGCAAAAAAAACTGAAATATTGAAGATCTACACGGCCACATACGTTGGGCGCTGTGAGCCATTAGATCGGCTATTTTCCAGTGCACAAAATCGGCGTGTATTTAGGTAAGAAATAAGCCATAACTCCAATCCTAACCCCTAAACGACTCACCAAATCTTAACCCCATTAAGACCTGAGGCGATTCTTAACACATTGGCTGCCATTGACGCAGATCTGCGTTCATTTGCGCAAAAGCCCGTTGGCTGCCATTGACGCAGATCTGCGTTCTTTCAAAAAAAAAAAATTTTCAAAATAAGTTTTTTTTTTTTTTTTTTTTTAATTTTTAATTTAAAGGGGCTACACCATGAATTTCCTTTTTTTTTTTGGTTTTTAGTATTTTTTGGGCTCCCCAGTGTCTCTTGTACCCCAAAAAATATTTTTTTTTAACATTCATTTATTCATGCTCATTTCATGGATTTCCTAAATGGGCGTGTCTGAACAGGCCATTTCAGAATGGCTGTGCAAGTGATGTCACTTGCACAGATTTTGCATTGACGATGGCCAGACAGAATTGCTCAGTAGCTCCCCCCTGCCCAATAGGACGTTTTGGTATTGCAACTGAAAAAGCTTGGAATGACAGACAGTCAGATTGTGAGAAAAAATATCTGGATGTTTTTTAGGCTTACAACCTGTTTAAAACGTATTAGGGGGCAATATTTATATATAATATATATTTTTTTAATTCATGGTGTAGCCCCTTTAAAAAAAAAACCCAAAGACCAAGGAGATTTTCCGAAGAGTTTTGCTCCCAGACACTTCCTTATAACTGAAAACTTAAAAATTCTGTATCTCGGCTCCTAAGTGCTTTTTTTTTCTCATTGAAAAAGTCTGGCAGCCTACTGTAGGGAAAAATTGAAAAAGCTGGCAGCCAATGTGTTAAAAATAAAATAAAAAAGTCAAGATTTTTCAAAAATAGCAAATCTACAAGCTCATAGTGCGGCACTCGGTGCCGCGCTATGAGCTTGTATATCTGCTATTTTTGAATAGCCAAAGTAATATAAAGTGACACAGATGCGTTCAAGGTCTTACTGGGTTAAAACGACTAATAACCGTAAATAGCCGATCTACAAGCTCCACAACAAGTCGCGCTGCAAAACGTGTTGTGAGCTTGTAGAACTGCTATTTTTCGCTGTGCCGACATGCTTTCCACAGAAGACATGCCCGGCTTCTATGGAATCCAAATGAAAACTGAAATCAGTGGTGGCGACTGAGAACACTTTAATCCATGCATTGCATACTACTGACCTTCCGTCTTGCCGTTCTTCAGCATGTGGACCAGGCCAGAGTTCTCCATCTCCACGATGGTCTTCATGTGCTTGGAGATGAGCTCCCTCTCCACCACCTTGACGATGGGCTCCTCCGTGGACAGGTCCAGGCAGTGCATCACCCGCTCGATCTCCTCGTTGATGCGGGCCTCCACCTTCTTGATGTACACGCTGGCGCTGTTCTCCGCCAGGAACTTCTGGCTCTCCATCTGGCAGAGAGAGAGGACGAGAAGAGGAAGAAAGAGAAGGCTTAGTGAGAGAGAATAATACGGTGGTGGCCCCGGGGGCATATTGGCCATTAACCCATTAAGACCTGGAACGCATCTGTGTCTCTTTAGATTTCTTTGGCTATTCAAAAAATAGCAGATATACAAGCTCTGCTTTTTTTTTTTTATATATATATATATATATATATATATATATATATGCCGCGCTATGAGCTTGTAGATCTGCTATTTTAGAAAAATCTTGAAAACATTTTTTGTTGTTGTTTTTTTTCAAAAAACTGTTAGGATTTAGAAAATATTTTTAACTCTTAAACTGCCAGGGTTTTTCAAAAATAGTACTCGCAGACTGCCAGCATGTTTACAGCTTAAACATAGGAAAAATGTTATTGTTTTGTCCGTTTATTTTCTAACATGAAAGTGAATGGAGCCGCAACTTTTTGGAAAATATTATCTCCTGGTTCTTTGTAACGAACGGAGAAACTGAAAAAAATAAAAAATAATTTATTTTTTTGCCAAAAATGTTTATAAACGTTTTTGGCAGGCAATGTGTTGTAAGAATCGCCTCAGGTCTTAATGGGTTAATGTAGAGTAGACAGTAATGAAAGTTTATTACACAGGGGGGAAAAAAGCCTTCACATTCAATGCAACACGTTAGGGCTGGATGGAATCACCAGGGACCTCACAAATCAATTACGATTCTTGGGCCAAGATTAAAAAATTATCACATTTCTTTGATGTTTTCTTTGGATCAATTTTTCCACTTGTGTTCACTGGCATAAAAAGTTTGCTAAAAGTTGCAGTTTTTTTTTATGTAAAATAAATAAACTGTATGTATATATTAGGGGCGTGCCAGTATATCATCCCGCGATATATCGCAATACGTTTTCGTGACGATATGTATCGTTTTGGGATTTTTTTTTTAAGTATTTGTTTGCATTTGCTTTTTTCCACCCCATATATTTTCATAATCTTTTTTTCCCCCCCATATATTTGCATAAGCTTTTTCCCCCCCCATATATTTTCATATAAAAAAAGTGCCATATATCGTATCACATCGATGTTGTGAGCCCAATATCGTATTGTATCGTTTCGTGAAATGAGTGTATCGACACACCCCTAGTATATATTCTTGGCGTCAAACAATCAATTCAGTAATCACCAAAAGAATTGCAATCTCATGCTGAAATTAAAAATGTCCAAACAGCCTTACACATATAATAGTGTAATTGTAACACTGTGCATTAAAAGGAAGCAATTAAGTTCATTGTTGATTATCGTAGTCTCTAGAAAAAATCTGAATGTATTCATCATGAAACCATAGTTGTATCGTGAATAAATTCTTCATTCTGTCTAGTACGGAAGAATGACATAAAACTGGTGCAGGAGCAAGAGAGCACCATGGGATATAGTTATAATGAGACGGGTGACAAGACAGAAATTAGTTCTTCAACATAGCTTAAAGACAATTTTGTAAAAATAGATTCGTAGAGCCCACAGGAGAGCAGAAGGTTCCCCCACAAACCTGGAAAAACTCTGCAGACATTTCTAGGAACGGTGCCTCAAAGTCCTCTTCATAAACTGATCTTCCTTCCAGGCCGAGGATCATCAACATCTGGCAGGCGTTCCTGATGGCGCCCCTGGTGGACAGAAAGACAAACTGCAACAATTAACAGGAATACAGGAAGACAACAGGATTTATGATAATAAAGTACCCAAGTGCTGACGTCACTCCCACTCACGGTTTAATTCTTTCTCTTGCAAATCCCATCGAGATATATTAGATTGCGTCATATAAGAACTGCGTTCCAAAAATAAACAAACCACCCGGGCAATTTTGTCAGGTATGTGACTGTCGTTTATGATATTGAGTTTGATAACGTCTGTTTGGAGACCTAAATTAGTATGTTCACCGTCAGTTGATGCTTCTTATCCATATAATTTTTTTTGCCAATTAGCCTGGCTAATTTGTTCATTTCTGGAACACAGTTCTTATATGACGTGATCTAAGATTGCCCTATGGGGTTTTCAATAGAAAAAATAACGCTGTGACCCAGGGGGATAGCGCCCTCTAGCGGCAGTGATGTCAGACATTGGTGCTCTATAGCAATTGAAGCTGCAGTCCAGAAGTTAATTTAGGATTGCCAGGGACATGGGATACAAGCTCACAACACTAGATGTGACTCGTTGTGGGCTTGTAGGTCTGCTATTTTGGTCGGCACTCTTGATATGTAATGAAGCTGTTCAGTTTGAATGGACATAGGCACAGTGCCTGAGAAACCAAGTCATACATACATGACTTATACAGAACATTTAAGCTATATGCAATTCACATGCGCTGTGTGTGCACGCACACGCACACACACACACACACACACACACACACACACACACACACACACACACAATATTCTGGTATAATAGAAAGCATAGTTCACGCACATCAAAGTGCCCAGTTACAGGACAAACAACAATACATAAAACAAAATAAGATCTGCACACTGACAAAATAAGCTCAGTCATGTTACAGAGTAGGTGTGCGCTTGCTGACACACCAGCGCGTGTTTTCTTTTCTACCCACTTCTAATTCTACAGCTTTAAGAGTTAGTGCTGGCGACGGGGTGTGCCTGGTGGCTCAGCCAGTTAGTGCACAGACCATAATATATACACTCCTCGTGGGCGCAAGGACCCAGTGTTCCAATCCGATTCCCCTCGAGTCCCACAATGTTTCTCCTCTCTCTGCCCTTGGTTTCCTTTCTCTCTACACTCTACTATCTGGATGAAGTAAACAAAATAAATAGTGGAGACTGTACCTACAATTTGGGTATGTAGTACAAGCAGACGCTCTATTACAGCGCAAAATCTGAGCAATTTGGAGCATGAACCTTAGGCAGTAAACAACAGGGTAAATAGACAGATACAGTAAGTAGAGTGTAAAGAAACCAATTTAATGCTTCAACGAAACCAGGATACCAGGTAACCTATAATTATCCACTGAGGCACAAGGAGATCAGTTTATGCTTCAGCTCTCACAAGACAACTACTGTCTTGTTTAATCCCTTAGTCACTGTGGCATGAAAAAGATGGTATAGACACAAGACACCTGGATTGTACTGCGAGAGTAGCGACAGTTTATAAGCAGATTTGTTGCCGTTGTTAATCTTGTCCGTCTAATAACTTCAATTCATCAAGTATTAAAGGACGACTTCACCGATTTTCAACCTATCTTCATATAATTGGTCCTCACTAATGCTCATGATAAAATGGTACCATTTTTTTCTACTTGGTCTGTGTCTCATAGGAGGGCTGTGGACAGTCCAGAAACCCGTCTACCAGTGACATCATCGTTAGGCATGATTTTTTTTTCCAACAAGATTTCACATTTTTTATTTAGATTTTTATTAACACGAGAACAATGGCTTCTTTTATTGCATTGTAACTTTCCAGGAATAGAAAGCCTGCAGTTTCCATTAGTCCAGGGGCCAAGGCAGATTTTGGTACCACTAAGGTGGCCGTACATTTTTGGTATTTTTGTATTCCTACATGTCTCTAGTTTATATTTTGGTATGATACATCTTCCAATTCAGTAGCTTAATGACAGTAATCACTCTAAACCGGCTAATGTATCCGGTAGGAGACACAAAGTAGAATCTTTGTGTCTCCTACCGGAAATACACCCGGGCATCAAATTATTGCGACAAAAAACAAAATATATCCATGTATTCAAGGCTTCATGGGGTGTGCAATTGACAGAAAATAATCATTTTTTGGGTGAACTCCTCCTTTAAGTTTCCCAGGGGGACTCTCTACCCATTCAGCTATGACCACCCTAGACCGAAGGAGGGTCAACTTTTACAAGCTTATGGAAAGCAGTCTTTTTGCAAACACCAAAAATCTGAGAAGTTATCAATTGCACACCCCATGAAGCCTTGAATACATGGATATATTTTGTTTTTTGTCGCAATAATTTGATGCCCGGGTGTATTTCCGGTAGGAGACACAAAGATTCTACTTTGTGTCTCCTACCGGATACATTAGCTGGTAGGTAGTGATAACTGCCATTAAGCTACTGAATTGGAAGATGTATCATACCAAAATATAAACTAGAGACATGTAGGAATACAAAAATACAAAAACTTTACGGCCACCTCAGGTGGTACCAATTTGTGAAAATATCAGTGTTGGCCCCTGGACTACATTAGCTTGGATTCCCCATTGATGATGTCACTGGTAGACGGGACTCTAAACTGTCCACAGCCCCCACAGAGTAGAAAAAAATGGTACCATTTTATCATGAGTATTAGTGAGGACCAATTATATGAAGATAGGTAGAAAAGCGGTGAAGTCGTCCTTTAAGTACAGTACATGAGTAAATGTACTTAGTTACTTTACACCACTGGTTTGTTGAGCCTACCTGTCCACCACCTCGCCCTTCCTCTCGCGTGCGATCATGTCCAGCAGGGTCTGCCGTAGGTGGTCCCGGATGCATCCGTAGCGGACCACCTGGTCCCGGTAGATGATAAGGCCCAGGTTGTACACGTTCTCCACGTTGTTCTGCTGCACGTACACCCGGTCCTGTGTGGGCCACGCATAACAACATGACACAACGAATGCACATGAACGTCACCGCCTCCACTTCCACAACGTTAACCCGTTAAAACCGGGAAAGCATCGGTGTCATTTTATTCTTTATATTCGGATCCTCATTGGCTTCTGCTGCCGCAGTCACTAACTAGTCTTGCTGGGATCCACACAAAACATCACGACATAAAACATACAATATATTCATACAAACAATAACCGACACTCGTCAGTCTAAATCAGGGGTCTTCAACAGGGGGTCCTCAGAGTTACTACAGGGGGTCCGCCAAATCTTTGTGCGATATGATTTTTTCCTTTTACATTAACCACTTCAACCCTAGCATCCCTTTTCTGAGGAGAACTCTAGTCAAAAATAGCAGATCTACAAGCTCACAACGCCTCGCAGCGCGAGGCATTGTGAGCTTGTAGATCGGCTATTTTTGGCAAAGAGTTATAGGTGTATTAGGGAAAAAAGGGCAGCAAATGTTTATCTGAAACACAATGTTATACAATACAATATTTTTTTAATAAAAAATTGCTTTTGTTTAATATTTACAGATAGTGGCCCTCATTTATCAACGGAGCGTAAAAAACGGCTTATATTTTTCCATAAATGCGGCCGTACACCAACGTCGAAGTCACATTTATCAAAGGATCCTATTCAGCCAATCCTAGCGTACATCGGGTCGGAGCTTTGATAAATCTCACGTCTGAAAACGAGCGTCATTTGAATAACACGCCCTTAAATATTCTCAAAGCGCCCCGATTTTACGACATGAAGAACCAGAATACGACCAAACAAAGCATGAAAAGCCAATAAGAAAGAGTTTCCCCCGCTTGCCTCGCCACACACATGTAAACGTGAGATCTCAGCGCACCGTAGGCTGAAAACAACGTCAGGATATATTGATAAATGCCGAAAGTTGCTGTGATCTCGCCGTACGCCCATTATTTGGTCTGCACCACGTTGATAAATGAGGGCCAATGAGTTCCACTGTTGGGTGGCTCTGAATTTGGTTTTGGAAGTTCCAAATCTGGTTTGATAAGTATGTTTTAGACCTGAATTAAATAATTGATCTCTGAAGAAATCTGTCTTCCCCTCAATAATTGCATTTCTGGAAAATGTCATAAGATTTTTTTTTTTTTTTTATATATATATATATATATATATATTTTTTTTTTTTTTTTTTTTTTCAATATGTCAATATATGGCAAGTATATGCAGAATATATGCAGCATATTTGCCATATTCAGGTTCATACTGTATGTGCATATATAGGAAATATAGTATGTCTCATATATAGTAACTTATATACAGGGGTGCACATAACTGGTGCGCAGGTGCGCATGCGCACCCAAAATTAAAAATGCGCACCACATCAGGCGACGCGAGGCGCTTTTGCGCACCAACAGCTGGGACAGGAATTTCCAAGCTTTTATTTTTTAGCAAAACTAAAAAATAAAAGCCTGGAGATCGAGGCTAGGAATTTACTTCCTGAAGCCACACTCACACAATCACTCTAAAGCACCCGTCGGCCCCATGTACAGCCATTAGGCACAGGGGTAGAGATATGACTCGCGTCGCCTCGCATCGCCTCGCATTGCCTCGCTGCGTGCACGCAGCCAGCAGCGGCTGTTAGAGGCACTCGTCACCGATAATGAACGCACCGTAATGGTGCAAAATATGCCGTGAACGTCCCAATCTGGCGGATAAAATCAGCGCAGCAGCACAGGGCACCAACCTTGGGGGCTTTATCTAACAGCGTGAGAAAAAAAAACGGCGAAAATCGGCGGAATTCAGAAGCAGAGCGTCCTTTTTCTCTCATACACCCATGACAGTTTAGCCAACTTTGTCAAAACATGATTTTGGTCATGTAAAACAATTAAAAGCTTGTTCCATTTCCTTGCCTTTTCACATTGGTTTAAAAATCATACATGCCTCCAGAAGGTTTTTGTGTCCCACTCTACTCACCATGTACATGAGGATGTCTCTGATCATCACCATGGCTGTCTGATGGTCGTTCCACGCCTGGTTCAGGGTCTGGAGGAAGTTGTTATTGAGAGAGTTGAGGACATCTTCCCGTACCTTTGGGGGAGAGAGAGAGGCAAACAGACACATTAGTTTGGAGTTAGTTTTAGAGGTATTGCAACTTCTACCAAGGTTTTCAGAGGGAATGGACTAAATGAATGCCCTACTTGATCACACTTCAGCGTCACACAAAAGTATCAAAAATAGCAGATATACAAGCTCAAAACGTGGCGCGCAGCGACGCGTTTTGAGCTTGAGACATATGAGATTTCCACCCGACAGAGACGATATTACACATTCTGAAACTTTTCCAGACATTTTTGCTGTGAGAGAGAGAGAGACTTGAGAAAGATCATTGCTGCTATTACCTCTATTATCAGTCATAAGTAGGGAACCGCCAGAAACGGGCTCATGATGGGCCCTTTTTCAGTTCCAAACCAAAGATTAAGCAACATTATAGTTCCGTTATTTTCAAGTGTTTTGATTGGAAAAGAGGACATAACAGTACAGTAGGACTGGAAATGTTTACTGTAAAATAACACTCACTCCGCTGACTAGCTAGTTCACTAGTCTAGCTATTTAACTAGACCGTTTATTTGAAATGGTTCCAAAACTTTTTATCGAGACCCAAAAGATCTCCCCGGGACCCAAACTAGTGAAAATAGCCGATCTACAAGCTCACAACTTTGAGAGCATCGCGACGTGTTGTGTTGCTTTTTTAAGTAAATTCTTTTTATTGATGTTTATTGTATACATTGCTTTAAAAAAAGAATTGCTGATGAAAGTTTTGACAATCTTTTGATATTTTTTTTATTTATTCATATAGGAAATACAAATTAGTGTTTGGGAACCACTGGTTTATTATTTGTTACTTAACGGCACAAACCACAGCCGTGCTGATGTAGTTCCGTTATTGCTGCTATAAGGAAAATAATCACA
Source organism: Gymnoscopelus microlampas (assembly GCF_963454915.1). Lineage (NCBI taxonomy): Eukaryota > Metazoa > Chordata > Actinopteri > Myctophiformes > Myctophidae > Gymnoscopelus > Gymnoscopelus microlampas. The sequence goes on along the minus strand of NC_139945.1, from coordinate 17,584,506 downwards.
CCCAGTGTGAAGTGAGCGGTGATATTTATGAGTTATTAATTTCATCATGCGTCTCGCTAGCCAATCACAGTACGTCCTGCGAAGCGGCGCTTACATCTTTTACATTATTATTAATTTCATCATGCGTCTCGCTAGCTAATCACAGCGCGTCTGCGAAGTTTGAAGTTAATTTCATCATGTGCCTCGCTAGCCAATCACAGCACGTCCTGCAAAGCTTAGCCTATGGGCGTGTTTTCCACAGCATGGCGTCACAGCGAAAGACAAATTTTCACAACGGAAAGAAAAACTTTCACCACGGATGGGTCCTAAAACCTCTTATAGGAGCGGTTGCACCGCTCAAAAAAGGGGAAAAAAACTCTCCAAACATTTGGTAGGACTTGAACCCCAAGAGGATAGGCACACACACTGTCTGTTCAAGGTCTATTTTTTTTCTCATGCCCCTTTTTTTGTACTGAGAGCTGTCTCTTACATCTGTACTGGGAGCTGGGGACCTTCCCCCTGCCCTGCTATCTAAGCAAGATGACACACGTGAAAAAAAGAATCCGCTGTGTTAATTATTTATCCATTTTTAACTCTGAGCGTGTAAAAATGTAACCATTTGGTTACATTTTGTACACTCTCAGAGTTAAATGAACGGACCCTCATCCAATGTTATTTTGTAATAAACCTCCCACCTAGGACTCACCTAACCCCTGCTCATAATGCAAGGGTGGGGTAGAGGACAGAGTACAGCAACTTGCAATGGGCCTGGTTTTCAAGATACTCAAGGGACCTGGTTTTCAAGATACTCAAGGGACCTGGTTTTCAAGATACTCAAGGGACCAGTGCCCCATGTACCTGTCAAACTACTTCAAAAGAGTGAGAAATGCTCACGGGCACAACCAGAGGGAGCTCCACTGATCTCATTCCGCCCAGATTCGACACAAACATGGGGATGAATTTGTTCTACTATTATGCCAGCAAAATGTGTTATGCCCTGCCACCAGCGATCAAAACGTGTGACGACTCCTCCTTAAAAAAAAAACGCCATAAAAGAGCACCTGTCTGCAATTTGCAACTGGACCTAGACAAGTCTTCTAGCTTGCCAAAAGAACCCCCTCACTTTTGTTTCTGTAAATATACTTTTACTGCTCCTAGTATTGATGATTTCTTGTATGGCATTGTATGTCCCTATGTGTCTTGATGAATTGAATACATAGGACCACAATGGAAACAAGCCCTCAGGGCTTTTTGTGTTATCCTTTTAGCATTATTGTATAACTGTACCTCTGTACTTGTTTGCAAACTGTTAATAAAGTATTTAATAAAAAATAAAAAATACGGGAAAGCATCTGTGTCATTTTGGATTTTTGCGTTGGCTATTCAAAAATAGCAGACATACATCAACTACCGATTTAGAAGGCAGTTGTAGAATGGGTCTCGAGTCTATAATGAACGCTCAGGAGGATGTTATGGCGTAGTAGTTATTAGATGGTTAGGTACTGCAGTGTGACTCAGCAGCAGCAGCAGTACAGAGTTAAGGCCAAGGTCTCTGTGGAGCAGCATTGTAAAAGGTCACAGCAGAGCAGCCACACCCTCTCTCCCTGTGGATGGACTTATTTATTTCATATATTTAATTGAGACTCACTCACTCCGGCTCTCTGCATCCATACAGGGAGGTCAAGTATCAAGCAGTGGTCGACAGATTTTATTTTTATAAATCAATGGCCCCATGCTGATTTATAATCTATTGCCGGTAGGTCTTTTTTTTTATCTAATAAAATATCTCCGTACACTAACTTTTTGTTGTTGTTTTTTCTTCGTAAATTAACGCCCTACTTGATCATACCACAACGTAACACAAAAGCATCAAAAGTACTACTTTGCTATTTTTGAATTTGAATCCTGAAAAGTAAGAGCTTTGGAGATTCCACACGAACACTGATAGTCAGTCAACAGTCAACTTTACTCAATGCATTCAGCTCAGTTTATCATACACAAACGGTACGAACTTTCAACCAAATTCTCTACTGAGCCAATGTCAAAATGCACCATATGAATTATAATAACCCTCATGGCGTTCCTATTTTGGACATACCGTTATACGTAGGTGAAAATGTATAGTCATGAATTTTGCGTGGAAGCATATCTTGATTATAGTGATTAGGTTAGGATCCAAAGCTTTCCATTAAAATCTGACCAAATACAAACTAAAATAAAGCATGGATACCTACATTACATATAAATACACCTACCTGACATACCATCTCCTTGGCTCAACTTTGATTGATGACGACATTAGTTGAATTCATATTTTAGGGAGGCGGAGTGTCGAGCGTAAGACTCTATAATTAAGTATGAGGCCAGTTGGCTGACATTCAAAAGGCGACATTTGCTGATATATTGTATCATGGTTGTCATCCCAATGTGTGTATTAAGCCAAGTTAATTAGATTTCATGAGCCATCTATAAAGAGTGTGTGTGTGTGTGTGTGTGTGTGTGTGTGTGTGTGTGTGTGTGTGTGTGTGTGTGTGTGTGTGTGTGTGTGTGTGTGTGTGTGTGTGTGTGTGTGTGTGTGTGTGTGTCCGTCCGTCCGTCCGGGGCTAACATCACAAACGAAACAACTGAATCGATCAGTCCCAAATGTCTTGGGACTGTAATCCCAACTACAAATAATTGTGATTAACGATTTAATTGTGTTTTGAACAGTGGAACATATGAATAAAAATGTGACTTCTGTTTGCCTTTTAGGCTTCGTAATCAAAAATTGCATAGGATAGATATGATATAAATATAACTTAAAATATATAAAGAAATTACTGACATATTTAATAATTGTTTAATAAAAAAAAAGAATTGCAGAAATAGCTGACAACGCGTTGTAAACTTGTAGATCAGCTATTTGAAAATGTATGAATATTTGTCAACATGGAAACGATTATGGCGATAATGCGATTATCTCAAATAATTGCGATTAGACCAGGGGTCTTCAACGTTTTCAGGCCAAGGACCCCCTTGCTGAGAGAGAGATGATGCAGGGACCCCCTCCTCTATATTGTATAAAATTGTGTTTCAGATTAAACTTTTTTTGTTCACTTGGTCTGCTCTTTTTTCCCCTCTACTACACCTCTTTGCCAAAAATAGCAGCTCTGCTATTTTTTTTCACCCCTGGATTAGACGATTATGTAATAATTGGGACAGGCCTAGGCCTACTGTGAGAATATTTGCACTTTGCACCAGCAATCAGCTAATATAACAATTCAACTCAGTTCTAAATTACAAACAAAAAATCACACCCTGTGTGAAGGTAGCGGCGCCTTTGATACATTTTGTCATCGATATGTGTTTATAATGTGTTTATAGCCATGTGTATCACTTTGTTGACGGGTCTGACCAATCAGAGCGTTGACGGGTCTGACCAATCAGAGCGTTGACGGTGAACACGGACAAAGTCAGCTATAGAGCAGGCTAGCGCCGCAAAAAAACACTATGCCTGAAACAGCACTCTCGGGACGTGTGCGACCTTTTTTTTGCAACCCAATTTCTCTGTTTTCAAACTCAGTACCCCCAGCTGTCTGTCGCACCACTATAAAGGTAGAACGGTTACTAATAGGACCTATTTGTGGTTTCTGTGGCTTGCTTTGCTTTGTGAGCTCACCACCACACACACACACACACAGGCTCACTGACGCCTGGAGTTTTCACCCATGATAGGCTGAATAGCGTCACTGTTGGGTGGAACCCTCATATCTCCAAAACTGTTACTTGTCAGGAAACGGAAAAAAATAACCTGTGTTCCGATGGATCCAGTATAGTTGTTATTTAGTCACAAAGCTGCCATTTCTACTTTTCATTGGTTAAAAATGTATAAAACCCAGACAATATTATTAACCACTTTCACACATTGACTGCCAGAATTATTTTCAAAATCTCTGTTATTCATGCCAGAGATTTTTCAATGGGAAAAAAAAAGTACTCAAGAGCCGAGATACAAAATTTTAAAGTTTTAAGTTAACAAGGAAGTGGATGAGAGTAAAGATCTTCGAAAATTCATATCTCCTTGGTCTTTGGGTCCAAAAGAAAAAAAAAAAGTAAAAAAAAAAAAAAAAAAAATTTGAATTTTTTTTGAAAATTTTTTTTTTTGCTAATATCGAATTAATTCGATCTAGGCAGGCAAGTGATGATAAGCTAATATCGAATTAATTCGATCTAGGCAGTCAATGTGTTAACCCATTAAGACCTGGAACTGTGTCATTTTTAGATTTGAGCTAAAAAGCTTTATTTTACACTTTGGCTATTCAAAAATAGCAGATATACAAGCTCGTTGCGCGGCACCGAGTGCCGCGCAACGAGCTTGTAGATCTGCTATTTTTGAAAAATCGTGAAAATGTGTGCAAATCTTTGAATATATATATATTTTTAAAGCGAACATTTTTAACTCAAATCTTTGCTTCTGGGGGTCCCTGGAACAACATATTTTGATGGGGGTCCGCGGCCAAATACATATAATTTTGGGGGTCCTTGACATGAAAAAGATTGAGCACCACTGATATAGAAACAAACGTTTTTTCAGAACACTGTTGGGATTTAGGAGACTCGGTAGAATCGGCTTCAGGTCTGAAATAAATAAATAGCTGAAATATGGAGATACAAGGTTTCTGCGCGACAGCAACTGCTCTTCACACCACACTGTCTGCATACCAAATTGGTTGCCGGGCTGAGACTTGCAGCAGCCAGACGACTATGATTCAGTCTGGTCATTTGGCCCATCCATGTTTAACTGTGAATGCAGGGTCAGCCACAGAACGGCGCCCCCCCCCCCCCCTCCCCTCCCTCTCGGAGCAGTTTGGGGCGACCTGCATTCGAGGACACATCCTACTCCAGTGGTGGAAAAAGTACTCAAATGTGTTACTTAAGTAAAAGTATCAATACTGCAATGTAGAAGTATTCTGTTACAAGTAAAAGACCGGAATTCAAAATTGACTATGACTGAGTATTGGTATTGGTATCAAAATGTAAACAACTAAAAGTAAAAGTACAAAAATGTTTGAAAATAGCAGATCTACAAGCTCACAACGCGTCGCGTTGTGAGCTTGTAGATCTGCTATTTTCAAATAGCCTAGTTATAAAATAGGGCTAAAGTGGTTACTGTATGTTTTATAATATCATAATTTATATCTGCAAAGTAACTAGTAACTAAAGTTTTCAAATAATTATAGTGGAGTAAAAGTACAATATTTGCCTCTGTGATGTGTAGTGGAGTAGAAGTAAAAGTACTGAAAATGTGAAATACTCCAGTAAAGTCAAAAATCCTCAAAAGTGTACTTAAGTACAGTACTTAAGTAAATGTACTTAGTTACTTTACGCCACTGTCCTACTCAATTAGGATAGGCTGCAGGTAGACAGACGTGCAGTAGCAGGAGCTTTGGGTCACAAACGCGGTTGGGATCCGGAACCGGTTACTCAATGTCCCCAGCTCACACTGTCAAGAGCTGGTGTATGTGGACTCCACGTCAGTTATACAATTACAATAATCAGTGGTTCTCCAAATCTTAATTTCAAGGATCACCATGACTCTGAGAGTGTACAAATGGACCCATAAGGGTCCATTTGGTTCCATGTGTACAATCTCAGAGTTACAGACCTGTAAGGATACATTTTTTACCCACTGTAGTAGGAATGGTTAAAGGGAACCGTTAAGGAATCGGACCGCTAAGACGGAATCGTTGGCCTAGCGGTCCAGGCACATACCACATATAGGCTCTAATGCTGCTGACAGCGTGTCGCAAGTTCGAATCTCAATGACCTTTGTGGCATGTCACTTCCGTCTCTCTCTCTCTCCCTGTTTCAATTAAACCTTTAAGACCTGAGGCGATTCTTAAAAATGTTTTCTAAATCTCAAAAAACCTGTTTTTTTGAGAAAAACAAATCTCAAGATTTTTCAAAAATAGCAGATCTACAAGCTCATAGCGCGGCACTCGGTGCCGCGCTATGAGCTTGTATATCTGCTATTTTTGAATAGCCAAAGAAATCTAAAGTGACACAGATGCGTTCCAGGTCTTAATGGGTTAAGGCAGAAAGCCCCCAAAAAATCTTTGGGAATCGTTAAAATCCTTCAAGATCCCAACCCTAATCACAAAAATAAAAAGTGACTCATAACCGAAAAGGTAAAAACAACAAAGCATGAAGTTGCATGCGTATCATCAGCACTCACTCCTGCCAGCCTTACTTTGTTAATAAGGTGCTCGGTGACAACTTCCCGCAGGCCCGTGTAGAGCTTCTCTCCGTGCTTGTGGAGCACCATGGTGTAGGCGTTCCTGTACAGCTCCTCGAAGCTCAGCCCGCTGTTGTTTTTCCTCTGGATCTCCTGGATGGCGTTCTTCAGAAGGTCCCAGATGTTGTTGACGTACTTCTCGTCCATCGTCATCTGCAACGGACAGAGCAGGCCAAGGGCAGGAGACAAGTTATTGTCAGTCACACACACAATCTAAAAGTTGTTCTTAAACCTTTTTCGTGCCAAGGACCCCCAAATTGACGTACAGTTTCCAGCGGACCCCCATCTGAAAATGTTTTGACCCAGAAACCCCCTAAAACAGTGGTTTTCAACCTTTTTCATGCCAAGGACCCCTAAATTGATAATATTTTGGCCACGGACCCACATCTGAAAATGCTTTGTGCCAGGCAAGCCCCAGAAGCAAAGATTTGAATTAAAAATGTTTGCTTTAAAAAAAAATATATATATATATATATATTCAAAGATATGCACACATTTTCAAGATTTTTCAAAAATAGCAGATCTACAAGCTCATAGCGCGGCACTCGGTGCCGCGCTATGAGTTTGTAGATCTGCTATTTCTAAATAGCCAAAGCTAAGTGGTTAAAATTATAGTGACGCGATGTTAACTCCTTTCGCTGGGGGGACCCCCTGGTAACCCCTCAAGGACCACCCGGACCACTGGTTGAGAACCACTGCCCTAGAAGAGAAGATTTGTGTTATTTTTTCTTTTGCTATTTTATTAATTTACAGTCTCTTGATGGAGGTGACCACCGCCAATTATTCAATCTGACATGTCAGGACGACATAGAAATAAAGGCTCTCTAGATATATATATTTTTTTTATGTCTTTAACCACTTAAACCCTAGATACCTCATTAAACGGGATCCCCCATAGGTCTAGCTATACTTGACCCCTTTCTTTTTGAGTGGTGCTAAACACTCCTACTGTATATCTGACTTTGTCCGTGTGTCCGTATGTATGTATGTCCAATAAACAAACATTGATGACAACATCAATACGGGGCTCATCAAAGGCACCACTCTCTTCACACAGGGTGTGATTTTTTTCCCTCTCTACGCCAAGTCTCTTTGGCAGAAATAGCCAGATCTGTAGATCAGCTATTTTACTGAACGTTGGCCTATTTTTTTGCAGAATGTTGGCCTATTACTATCACATGCCCAGAATAGGGAAGGGACACTAGGGTTCCTGTGGTTAAAGTATCAAACAATCCACACACCTTTTGTGGTAACCTGAGAAATTCAAATCAGGTCCTTGTTTATTGTTCCCTTAATGTGGTTGATGATGCAATAGCAGGCAGCAGAATGTAACTTCAGGGTGGCACAGAGGTAGCCTTCGTATATGCAGATTAGCCCATCCGTCGCCTTCTTTTCTCACAGGATTTTGTTGTTGTCGGGCAGAAACCTCTTATTTTCTATATTTTAACTAAAAGTTTTTTCGTAAATTAACGCCCTACTTGATCATACTACAGTGTCACTGACACGACAAACGAAAGCATCAAAAGTAAAAGAAAAATCTCGAAACGTGGCCGTGTTTTTGGATCTGCTACTTTTGCCGTTTTGGAATTTGAATCCTGAAAATAAACCGTTTTTGGACATGAGGTTTTCCACCCCGGCAGAGACTAATTATTTCTGCAGTTAACGGGTTAGAGTTGGGAAGGGGGGGCATATGTGCCTACCTGATTGTCTATCTGAAACTGTAGTTTAAAAACATGATTAAAATAGATGTATCACACATGTGATACAAAATATAATTCACTTCACATAAGGGCCCAATCACATCATTTTAGCCAAAGGATATTACACACACACACACACACAATTAAAGTTTTTTTTTGCCTTTATTGATACTATAGTACAGTAGGTTGACAGGAAATGGGGAGAGAGAGAGAGAGAGATGGGGAGTGACACGCAGCAAAGAACGTCGGGATGCCAACCTGTGACGCGCCGTCAGGCTACATTGAGCCTAGGTGCCCGGAACGCTATGCCAGCCGTTCGGGCACTACATATATTTTTTTAACCCATTGAGGCCTGAGGTTCCGATTCTGCAAAATGTCTTTTTTTTTTTACGGTTTTCTGAAAAACGTATGTTTCTATATCAGTGGTTTTAAAACCTTTTCATGTCAAGGACCACCTAAATGATATGAATTTGGCCGCGGACCCCCATCTCAAAATATTTTGTTCCAGGGACCCCCAGAGGCAAAGATTTGAGTTATGTTTGCTTTAAAAGAAAAAAAAAAAAAATATATATATATATATATATTCAAAGATTTGCACACATTTTCACGTTTTTTCAAAAATAGCAGATCTACAAGCTCGTAGCGCGGCACTCGGTGCCGCGCTACGAGCTTGTATATCTGCTATTTTCATTATTGACAGTATACAAAGTAGAGACAGGAAACGGGGAGAGAGAGAGACAGGTAGCGACACCCAACAAAGGTCGTCGGACTCGGGAAAATCAAACCCCGTGACTCGCTGTCAGGCTGCATTAGAGCCTATATGTGGTATGCGCCTTCACCGCTAGGCCAACGGCACCCCACAATCAGACTTTTGAGATCAGACCAGTTCTTGAGAGCATCGTGTATGGCACCAGTTGTCATTTTACAGCATGGCATCTCACTCTCACCCTGGCGTCTCCACTTTGGGCATGTCATCATAGGCAAAACATGTCAAGCTTGTAGATCAGCCTTTTCTGAACAGGACTTAAGTGATTATGGTTAATGACATCATGGATATCAGAATTGCTAATAGGAACAGTAATAGCTGCTATATATTGTTGCTGTCAGGCAGAAACCTCTCATATCCATAATTTACCTTACCTAAATGAATGCCCTACTTGATCACACTACAGCGTCAGACAAAAGCATCAAAAGTAGCAGATCCGGCCCAGACAGCTGGCCTAGCGGTCTGGGCACTTTGGGCTCTAAATGCAGCGCGTCGCAGGTTCGAGTCCCGTTCCCGGCGGCCATTGCTGCGTGTCACTCCACGTCTCCCTCTCCCCGTTTCCTGTCTGTCTCCACTAAATTATATCAATAAAGGCTTAAATAAAGCCAAAAACAAATACCAAACAAGAAAAAATGAAAAGTGGCGCAAAGCAACACGGAACGCGCCTTGAGCTTGTCGATCTGCTACTTTTGAATTTGAATCCTGAAAAATACGTTTTGGACATACGAGGTTTCCCACCCGACAGAGACCAAATGGAAGACCCGGCAACACAACAAAACATGCTGCTTCACAAATTGCTGCATACTGTCATTCCAGTGCACCGTTATGATTTGTATATTTTTTGTTTTATTTAACCCATTAATACCTGGAACTGTGTCATTTTTAGATTTGTGCTAAAAAAACATTATTTTACACTTTGGGCTATTCAAAAATAGCAGATCTACAAGCTCGTAGCGCGGCACCGAGTGCCGCGCTACGAGCTTGTAGATCTGCTATTTTTGAAAAATCATGAAAATGTGTGCAAATCTCTGAACATAATATATTTTTAAAGCGAACATTTTTAACTCAACCTTTGCTTCTGGGGGTCCCTGGAACAAAATATTTTGATGGGGGTCCGCGGCCAAATACATATCATTTTGGGGGTCCTTGACATGAAAAAGTTTGAGCACCACTGATATAGAAACATACGTTTTTCAGAAAACTGTTGAGATTTAGGAGACATGTAGAATCGGCTTCAGGTCTCAATGGGTTAAACAAGACAAGAGTCTAATAATGATGTGGCCCTCCAGATTCAGTGGTGAAGCTGCACTACACAGTCTGTCTGCTTGTGTGTGCATAGTGTGCTGTGTGGTGAATCTGGTTGATGGTCTACTTACTCTACTACACCTCATTTGGCCAAATAAAACTGCTGCACAACAACCTCGACATAACTAAGAGAGTCACCAGAAGAAAAGAAAAACATTTTCGAAAATAATTTTGTTTTCACCTATAACCCAACTTTCACTCTTTTCACTTTTACACCTCCACCAGGCATTTCAAGTTGTGAGCTTGTAGATCAGCTATTTTCTGCAAAGATATTTGGTGTAGATGGGGGGGCTGGGGGACCCCGGTCAACAGGGTTTAAATGACCTGTGAGTCTAACTTGATCCTGTTGCTCAGTACACTCCCACATTCACTTCTTCAAATGGGATACTACTGCCATGACAACATCAGCAGCAACAACGGTACGGCTAAAATAATCCATATCGTTGCGGTCGGGCAGCAACCTCTTATCTCCATATTCTACCTTTGTGGGGGTTTTTTCGTAAATAAATGCCCTACTTGATCACACCACTAACAGCGTCACACAAAACATCAAAAGTAGAAGATCCACAAGCTGGAAGTGGATTTGAGCTTGTAGATATGCTACTTTTGCTGTTTTTGAATTTGAATCCTGAAAAGTAACAGTTTTGGACATATGAGGTTTCCACCCGACAGACACTACATATTCAAAGTGTGGCATAAATGCCTGGGTTTCCTTTAGCTGTCACAAGAATAGCACCAATCATGGCTGTTTAGTTTAGTCCACAAAAGGACAATCACTTGCAGATTGCCAGTCCATGGCACATAGAAGGCTGAGAGAACTTGAGCACCGTTTTATAAAGGGTCTCTAGTACATAGGCATGGTGGGGTATATATGCTAAAGCCAAGCAAAAACGTTTTAATGCACATAACTATATATTTCATACAAGCCCCCCCCCCCCTCCCTTTGGGAAGAGCAATAGGCAAAAACAAATGTTTTGGATTGAATACTTTAACAGTTTGCAAAAACAAGGCACGGTGGCACAGATTTATACAAAAGAATGCTAAAAGGATGACCCAGATAAGCCCTCAGGGCTTGTTTACATTAAGGTCCTGTGTATTAAATTCATCAAATGTGTGCACCTTGTTCCCAGACAAGCCCAAACACATGCATGTCAACATGCTGTTCTTCGGTCTGTTCTGTCAGGACCGGGACACGTTCAACAGGCTCAGATCAAGTCTTTTTTTATTGTATTTATAAATCAATACCAGACTTGTGGTGGTGATATTAAGTTCAGTGTAGATACTGTGCATAACTTTATTATTACTAACGAGGAATGACATGAGTATAATAATAAACAACCAATTCCCAAACTGAAGTGTACATTGCTATGAAGAAAGGGGTCTATTCGTAAATGTATGAAAAGCAGACATAACACACAACAAGTGTCAGGACTCAGGAGGAGCTCCAGCAGACAGATAAATGCTGTGGCTACTAGTCTGCTGCTAGCAGCTATATGCTAAGGTGGCTACAGGCGAAATGAACACAACGAACAATGGAAAGTGACCATTAAAACAACTGGGAGTCAATCATGGAACAACGCAGTGGTCAGCCAACTAAACAAGCAGTGGGCTGGGGTGGTCAAGCCAAATGAATGTGACGCCTAACAGTTTGTTTACGGTCAGACAGACAGGCCTCCGACTGGGGCCAAAGTGGCCTCGGAATGTCCCACATCCGGTCTGACTGGCTGTAGAGCGGATACGGAAACGGTTCCATGTATATGTAAGTTGCTATTCGAGCAAAAACTCACCGGAAACAGTTACAGTAGGCGGGCCCTAGACCGGATTTGAGCACCGAGCAGTGAATAGAGCCCTCTCGCGAGGTTATAGCTGTAATAATATGCGAGACGGAGCTCATATTAGTACGTTAGCATATTAGCTTAGCATTTAGCCTACACAGACCAGGGCGCTCGAGTTGGACGCCCGGCGGGCAGACGGAGCGCCCCTGCCGGGGGACGGTGGTGTACTCACAGGGAAGGCCCGGATCCTCATCTTGGTGTCCTTCTTGGTTCCTCCTTTGCTGAGATTGGACATGGTGGCTCTCTCTCCCTGTGGGTTTATTTATCTAAACATGAAAGTTGTCTCCGGGGAAAGGGGACAGACAGACAGGGACCGTTGTGGTGGCACTACTCGACCTTCCTCCTCCTCGCAGGGTCCTCGTCCTCCCTCTTCCTCACTTTGTGACAGTATAAATCCACTAGTTGTGTGTGTGTGTGTGTGTGTGTGTGTGTGTGTGTGTGTGTGTGCGTGCATGTCAGTGTGTCTGATACACGACAGTGATGCAGTGTTGCCAGGTTTAGCGTTAGAATTAAGCCACCGGGTCTATGAAAACAAACCCAAAAGAAGCGATGACCACTTTAAACCTATTATGCATCGGCTACTTGAAAATAGCAGATCCACAAGCTCACAACGCGTCGCATTGTGAGCTTGTAGATCTGCTATATATTTTGTGGGGAAAAAAAGTGAAAAATGTAGAATACTTTCGAAACATTTTAACAACACAAATCTTGTATCGGGGGTGACGGGGGTCCCTGGCACAAAAAATAAATCAGGTGGGGGGGGGGGGGTGAATGATGAATACACATGGACCCCAATGGAGACAATAGTGCTTTCTTGGGTTTTAATCCTTTTAGCAGACCTTGTATAGAATTGTACTTTCTGTGCTTTTTTGTTTATAAAAACAACTATTAATAAAGTAATCAATCAATCAACTAGCAAGTCGCTTATAATAAGCGGACATGGCAACCCTGAAAGCGATGTTGGACTTATAGCAGTACCTGCACGTCTCATTGCGCACAGCTCGTGCTCTGTCTGCAACTCACGCGAGAGAGAAAGTGTAAACATTTAATTGGGACATTTATATCAATTTACATTTACAAAGTTATTATGATACAGTCAGTGGAAAACAGGAAAAAGTACTCACATGTTTTTACTTATCAATACTGCAATGCAGAAATACTCTGTTCGGGGTCATCAATGTGTCCGTACACGGACAGACGTGTCCGTGGCAAGACTTGTCCAGTCCATGTCCGCTGCAAATCCAGAGCCAAAAATCTGTCTGAGCTCCAGCTTTTTAAGCTTATGACTGAGTAATGACTGTTAATTGGTTGATGACAATATGACAATTCTTCTCACGTCTCTGATTGTCTTTAATGCTTTGAAAAGTTCAAAGCCATCACTTCGATTTAGAAGTAGAAAATATAGACAAAAGTGCAGAGTTGGTCATGGAAATATGGAAAAGCAATTTTTGGAATGGGTAACAAATTGCTCCATCTGCCTTACCTCTCAGCTTTCCTAATAATAAAATAAAGTTCAAAGGGATGATGACTAACCACTCTTCCACGTTTTATGATGTAATCATTTATATCTGCATTACAACTAGTAAGTAACTAAAGTTTTCAAATAATTGTAGTGGAGTAAAAGTCCAATATTTGCCTCTAAGATGTAGTGGAGTAGAAGTAAAATTATAGACAATTGGAAATACTCCAGTAAAGTAAAATTTTACTTTACAATGTTGAGGTACTTGACGAGTGACGAAAACAGAAAAATAATTGTTCCCCCAAAAACCTGTTAGGAGCACGTTTCAGGCAATTTAAAGCTGATTGGTAGTGATTTTTTTGTGAATCTTTTTTTCTGTTTCGGTAGTGACGAAAAGTGACGAGTGACGAAAACAGAAAAAAAATTGTTCCCCCAAAAACCTGTTAGGAGCACGTTTCAGGCAATTTAAAGCTGATTGGTAGTGATTTTTTTGTGATTTTTTTTTTCCGTTTCGGTAGTGACGAAAAGTGACGAGTGACGAAAACAGAAAAAACAATTTCCCCAAAAAACCTGTTAGGAGCACGTTTCAGGCATTTTAAAGCTGATTGGTAGTGATTTTTTTGTGAAATTTTTTTTCCGTTTCGGTAGTGACGACTAGTGACGAGTGACGAAAACAGAAAAAAAAAAATTCCCCCAAAAACCTGTTAGGAGCACGTTTCAGGCAATTTAAAGCTGATTGGTAGTGATTTTTTTGTGAATTTTGTTTTCCGTTTCGGTAGTGACGAAAAGTGACGAGTGACGAAAACAGAAAAAAAATTGTTCCCCCAAAAACCTGTTAGGAGCACGTTTCAGGCAATTTAAAGCTGATTGGTAGTGATTTTTTTGTGAATTTTTTTTTCCGTTTCGGTAGTGACGAAAAGTGACGAGTGACGAAAACAGAAAAAAAAATGTTCCCCCAAAAACCTGTTAGGAGCACGTTTCAGGCAATTTAAAGCTGATTGGTAGTGATTTTTTTGTGAATTTTTTTTCCCGTTTCGGTAGTGACGAAAAGTGACGAGTGACGAAAACAGAAAAAAAATTGTTCCCCCAAAAACCTGTTAGGAGCACGTTTCAGGCAATTTAAAGCTGATTGGTAGTGATTTTTTTGTGATTTTTTTTTTCCGTTTCGGTAGTGACGAAAAGTGACGAGTGACGAAAACAGAAAAAAAAATGTTCCCCCAAAAACCTGTTAGGAGCACGTTTCAGGCAATTTAAAGCTGATTGGTAGTGATTTTTTTGTGATTTTTTTTCCCCGTTTCGGTAGTGACGAAAAGTGACGAGTGACGAAAACAGAAACAAAATTGTTCCCCCAAAAACCTGTTAGGAGCACGTTTCAGGCAATTTAAAGCTGATTGGTAGTGATTTTTTTGTGAATTTTCTTTTCCGTTTCGGTAGTGACGACTAGTGACGAGTGACGAAAACAGAAAAAAAAATGTTCCCCCAAAAACCTGTTAGGAGCACGTTTCAGGCAATTTAAAGCTGATTGGTAGTGATTTTTTTGTGATTTTTTTTTCCCGTTTCGGTAGTGACGAAAAGTGACGAGTGACGAAAACAGAACGAGTGACAGTGACGAAAACAGAAAAAAAATTGTTCCCCCAAAAACCTGTTAGGAGCACGTTTCAGGCAATTTAAAGCTGATTGGTAGTGATTTTTTTGTGATTTCTTTTTTCCGTTTCGGTAGTGACGAAAAGTGACGAGTGACGAAAACAGAAAAAAAATTGTTCCCCCAAAAACCTGTTAGGAGCACGTTTCAGGCAATTTAAAGCTGATTGGTAGTGATTTTTTTGTGATTTTTTTTTTCCGTTTCGGTAGTGACGACTAGTGACGAGTGACGAAAACAGAAACAAAATTGTTCCCCCAAAAACCTGTTAGGAGCACGTCTCAGGCAATTTAAAGCTGATTGGTAGTGATTTTTTTGTGATTTTTTTTCCCCGTTTCGGTAGTGACGAAAAGTGACGAGTGACGAAAACAGAAAAAAAATTGTTCCCCCAAAAACCTGTTAGGAGCACGTTTCAGGCAATTTAAAGCTGATTGGTAGTGATTTTTTTGTGAATTTTTTTTCCCGTTTCGGTAGTGACGAAAAGTTACGAGTGACGAAAACAGAACGAGTGACGAGTGACGAAAACAGAAAAAAAATTGTTCCCCCAAAAACCTGTTAGGAGCACGTTTCAGGCAATTTAAAGCTGATTGGTAGTGATTTTTTGGTGATTTTTTTTTTCCGTTTCGGTAGTGACGACTAGTGACGAGTGACGAAAACAGAAAAAAAAATGTTCCCCCAAAAACCTGTTAGGAGCACGTTTCAGGCAATTTAAAGCTGATTGGTAGTGATTTTTTTGTGAATTTTTTCCCCCGTTTCGGTAGTGACGAAAAGTGACGAGTGACGAAAACAGAACGAGTGACGAGTGACGATAACAGAAAAAAAATTGTTCCCCCAAAAACCTGTTAGGAGCACGTTTCAGGCAATTTAAAGCTGATTGGTAGTGATTTTTTTGTGATTTCTTTTTTCCGTTTCGGTAGTGACGAAAAGTGACGAGTGACGAAAACAGAAAAAAAATTGTTCCCCCAAAAACCTGTTAGGAGCACGTTTCAGGCAATTTAAAGCTGATTGGTAGTGATTTTTTTGTGATTTTTTTTTTCCGTTTCGGTAGTGACGACTAGTGACGAGTGACGAAAACAGAAACAAAATTGTTCCCCCAAAAAACTGTTAGGAGCACGTCTCAGGCAATTTAAAGCTGATTGGTAGTGATTTTTTTGTGATTTTTTTTCCCCGTTTCGGTAGTGACGAAAAGTGACGAGTGACGAAAACAGAAAAAAAATTGTTCCCCCAAAAACCTGTTAGGAGCACGTTTCAGGCCATTTAAAGCTGATTGGTAGTGATTTTTTTGTGAATTTTTTTTCCCGTTTCGGTAGTGACGAAAAGTTACGAGTGACGAAAACAGAACGAGTGACGAGTGACGAAAACAGAAAAAAAATTGTTCCCCCAAAAACCTGTTAGGAGCACGTTTCAGGCAATTTAAAGCTGATTGGTAGTGATTTTTTTGTGATTTTTTTTTTTCGTTTCGGTAGTGACGAAAAGTGACGAGTGACGAAAACAGAAAAAAAAAATGTTCCCCCAAAAACCTGTTAGGAGCACGTTTCAGGCAATTTAAAGCTGATTGGTAGTGATTTTTTTGTGATTTTTTTTTTCCGTTTCGGTAGTGACGACTAGTGACGAGTGACGAAAACAGAAAAAAAAGTGTTCCCCCAAAAACCTGTTAGGAGCACGTTTCAGGCAATTTAAAGCTGATTGGTAGTGATTTTTTTGTGATTTTTTTTTCCCGTTTCGGTAGTGACGAAAAGTGACGAGTGACGAAAACAGAAAAAAAATTGTTCCCCCAAAAACCTGTTAGGAGCACGTTTCAGGCAATTTAAAGCTAATTGGTAGTGATTTTTTTGTGATTTTTTTTTTCCGTTTCGGTAGTGACGAAAAGTGACGAGTGACGAAAACAGAAAAAAATGGTTCCCCCAAAAACCTGTTAGGAGCACGTTTCAGGCAATTTAAAGCTGATTGGTAGTGATTTTTTTGTGATTTTTTTTTCCCGTTTCGGTAGTGACGAAAAGTGACGAAAACAGAAACAAAATTGTTCCCCCAAAAACCTGTTAGGAGCACGTTTCAGGCAATTTAAAGCTGATTGGTAGTGATTTTTTTGTGAATTTTCTTTTCCGTTTCGGTAGTGACGACTAGTGACGAGTGACGAAAACAGAAAAAAAAATGTTCCCCCAAAAACCTGTTAGGAGCACGTTTCAGGCAATTTAAAGCTGATTGGTAGTGATTTTTTTGTGAATTTTTTTTCCCGTTTCGGTAGTGACGAAAAGTGACGAGTGACGAAAACAGAAAAGAAATTGTTCCCCCAAAAACCTGTTAGGAGCACGTTTCAGGCAATTTAAAGCTGATTGGTAGTGATTTTTTTGTGATTTTTTTTTTCCGTTTCGGTAGTGACGAAAAGTGACGAGTGACGAAAACAGAAAAAAAAATGTTCCCCCAAAAACCTGTTAGGAGCACGTTTCAGGCAATTTAAAGCTGATTGGTAGTGATTTTTTTGTGATTTTTTTTTCCCGTTTCGGTAGTGACGAAAAGTGACGAAAACAGAAACAAAATTGTTCCCCCAAAAACCTGTTAGGAGCACGTTTCAGGCAATTTAAAGCTGATTGGTAGTGATTTTTTTGTGAATTTTCTTTTCCGTTTCGGTAGTGACGACTAGTGACGAGTGACGAAAACAGAAAAAAAAATGTTCCCCCAAAAACCTGTTAGGAGCACGTTTCAGGCAATTTAAAGCTGATTGGTAGTGATTTTTTTGTGATTTTTTTTTCCCGTTTCGGTAGTGACGAAAAGTGACGAGTGACGAAAACAGAACGAGTGACAGTGACGAAAACAGAAAAAAAATTGTTCCCCCAAAAACCTGTTAGGAGCACGTTTCAGACAATTTAAAGCTGATTGGTAGTGATTTTTTTGTGATTTTTTTTTCCCGTTTCGGTAGTGACGACTAGTGACGAGTGACGAAAACAGAAAAAAAAATGTTCCCCCAAAAACCTGTTAGGAGCACGTTTCAGGCAATTTAAAGCTGATTGGTAGTGATTTTTTTGTGAATTTTTTCCCCCGTTTCGGTAGTGACGAAAAGTGACGAGTGACGAAAACAGAACGAGTGACGAGTGACGATAACAGAAAAAAAATTGTTCCCCCAAAAACCTGTTAGGAGCACGTTTCAGGCAATTTAAAGCTGATTGGTAGTGATTTTTTTGTGATTTCTTTTTTCCGTTTCGGTAGTGACGAAAAGTGACGAGTGACGAAAACAGAAAAAAAATTGTTCCCCCAAAAACCTGTTAGGAGCACGTTTCAGGCAATTTAAAGCTGATTGGTAGTGATTTTTTTGTGATTTTTTTTTTCCGTTTCGGTAGTGACGACTAGTGACGAGTGACGAAAACAGAAACAAAATTGTTCCCCCAAAAACCTGTTAGGAGCACGTCTCAGGCAATTTAAAGCTGATTGGTAGTGATTTTTTTGTGATTTTTTTTCCCCGTTTCGGTAGTGACGAAAAGTGACGAGTGACGAAAACAGAAAAAAAATTGTTCCCCCAAAAACCTGTTAGGAGCACGTTTCAGGCAATTTAAAGCTGATTGGTAGTGATTTTTTTGTGATTTTTTTTCCCCGTTTCGGTAGTGACGAAAAGTTACGAGTGACGAAAACAGAACGAGTGACGAGTGACGAAAACAGAAAAAAAATTGTTCCCCCAAAAACCTGTTAGGAGCACGTTTCAGGCAATTTAAAGCTGATTGGTAGTGATTTTTTTGTGATTTTTTTTTTCCGTTTCGGTAGTGACGACTAGTGACGAGTGACGAAAACAGAAAAAAAAATGTTCCCCCAAAAACCTGTTAGGAGCACGTTTCAGGCAATTTAAAGCTGATTGGTAGTGATTTTTTTGTGAATTTTTTCCCCCGTTTCGGTAGTGACGAAAAGTGACGAGTGACGAAAACAGAACGAGTGACGAGTGACGATAACAGAAAAAAAATTGTTCCCCCAAAAACCTGTTAGGAGCACGTTTCAGGCAATTTAAAGCTGATTGGTAGTGATTTTTTTGTGATTTCTTTTTTCCGTTTCGGTAGTGACGAAAAGTGACGAGTGACGAAAACAGAAAAAAAATTGTTCCCCCAAAAACCTGTTAGGAGCACGTTTCAGGCAATTTAAAGCTGATTGGTAGTGATTTTTTTGTGATTTTTTTTTTCCGTTTCGGTAGTGACGACTAGTGACGAGTGACGAAAACAGAAACAAAATTGTTCCCCCAAAAACCTGTTAGGAGCACGTCTCAGGCAATTTAAAGCTGATTGGTAGTGATTTTTTTGTGATTTTTTTTCCCCGTTTCGGTAGTGACGAAAAGTGACGAGTGACGAAAACAGAAAAAAAATTGTTCCCCCAAAAACCTGTTAGGAGCACGTTTCAGGCCATTTAAAGCTGATTGGTAGTGATTTTTTTGTGAATTTTTTTTCCCGTTTCGGTAGTGACGAAAAGTTACGAGTGACGAAAACAGAACGAGTGACGAGTGACGAAAACAGAAAAAAAATTGTTCCCCCAAAAACCTGTTAGGAGCACGTTTCAGGCAATTTAAAGCTGATTGGTAGTGATTTTTTTGTGATTTTTTTTTTTCGTTTCGGTAGTGACGAAAAGTGACGAGTGACGAAAACAGAAAAAAAAATTGTTCCCCCAAAAACCTGTTAGGAGCACGTTTCAGGCAATTTAAAGCTGATTGGTAGTGATTTTTTTGTGATTTTTTTTTCCCGTTTCGGTAGTGACGACTAGTGACGAGTGACGAAAACAGAAAAAAAAGTGTTCCCCCAAAAACCTGTTAGGAGCACGTTTCAGGCAATTTAAAGCTGATTGGTAGTGATTTTTTTGTGATTTTTTTTTCCCGTTTCGGTAGTGACGAAAAGTGACGAGTGACGAAAACAGAAAAAAAATTGTTCCCCCAAAAACCTGTTAGGAGCACGTTTCAGGCAATTTAAAGCTAATTGGTAGTGATTTTTTTGTGATTTTTTTTTTCCGTTTCGGTAGTGACGAAAAGTGACGAGTGACGAAAACAGAAAAAAATGGTTCCCCCAAAAACCTGTTAGGAGCACGTTTCAGGCAATTTAAAGCTGATTGGTAGTGATTTTTTTGTGATTTTTTTTTTTTCGTTTCGGTAGTGACGAAAAGTGACGAGTGACGAAAACAGAAAAAAAATTGTTCCCCCAAAAACCTGTTAGGAGCACGTTTCAGGCAATTTAAAGCTGATTGGCAGTGATTTTTTGAATGCAGGGTCATTAAAATGAGTCCACATACAAACACATGTGTTGAATTAACTGTGGAAAAGCTTGAAGAACAAGGCACTGGATTAAATAAGCTTGGCTGTTAGCCTGGTCCCTATACCAGGCTAACTTCACAGCTAAATTTCCATGGTAACTAAAGTAGGATTGCGTACATTTTCTTTCGTGAAATCGAGTCATGGATAAACATATCCGGGTGCTCTAGCTAAACTAATCTGGCAAGATAATTCAGCTTTCATGAAACCACTAATCCTGTCTAAATTAAGCCAGGATAGGTGTTAAATCCAGGCTTAACCCCTAATTCTGCTTTCGTGAAATAGGCCCAGCTGTCTCTGCAGTTCTTTAATAAACACAAAATACATTTTCAGGTAGGTGGCAAAATGTCAGCCAATCAGAAGATACTACCCATTTATCAGCTTTTTTTTTTTATAGTGTTCCAGTTCCAATTGCCAATCATATTAGATCACTGATCACACACATTAAATATCAATCTGATCATCACTACAATGTTGGTTACATTTCTTTCAGACTTCTGTAAAAGCACTGTTTCACCATGTGGTGGCAGCAGAGTTACAAACACATAGACTTCATCTTTCATGTAAGGACAGGAACAAAAGCCAAAACTAGCAACATTTATTTATAGAATATTACAAATATTGCAGCAATAGACATTTGAAATTTGGTCGCTATAAGCAATAGAAAAACTGGCTTATCCAGTTAGTGTGCAAATTATTAAAAAAACAAAAACAAATACAGCTCAGAGATATTGTTCAGTATAGTGTACAAGTGCATACAGCATACATAAATCTTTGATTGCACTTTATTTCAAATCTAACATCGTCTCTGTCGGGTGGAAACCTCATACGTCCAAAACTCGTACTTTTCAGGATTCAAATTCAAAAGTAGCAGATCTATAAAGCTCCGCGCCGCATTTCGAGCTTGTATATCTGCTACTTTTGTGGGTTGCTCTAGTACAGGGGTCTTCAACCTTTTCAGGCCAAGGACCCCCTAGCTGAGAGGGAGATGAAACAGGGACCCCCTCTATATTGTATAAAATTGTGTTTCAGATTAAACCTTTTTTTTGTTTATTTGGTCTGCTCTTTTTTTCCCTCTACACCTATACCTCTTTGCCAAAAATAGCAGATCTACAAGCTCACAACGCCTCGTGCTGCGAGGCGTTGTGAGCTTGTAGATCTGCTACTTTTGGCTAAAGTTCTCCTCAGAAAAGGGATGCTAGAGTTCAAGTGGTTAAGGTAAAAAAAAAAAATCATATCACACAAAGATTTGGCGGACCCCCTGTAGTAACTCTGAGGACCCCCTAGGGGTCCCGGACCCCCTGTTGAAGACCCCTGCTCTAGTATGATCACGTAGGGCATTCGTTTTCGGAAAAGTATGTCAGAGGATGTCATTGCTCCGCGGAACGTCCCTGCAGCCCGTCCAGCTAAGGTCCTGGGCCCACTGGCCCTCTCGGGTGACGCGCACCTTCGCCGGGTCGAACCTCCAGAAGCGCTGCTCCCTGAACAGATAGAGTCTGCCGTCCGGGCGGGTCAGCGCCCCGTTGGTGCGCTGCGGCACGCCCGTCCAGTCCGTCAGCTTGCGGGGGTAGTACGGCTCCGACCGCAGGGTGCCGAGGTTCAGCACCGAGTAACGCGAGCCCTTGAAGATGACCATGTGGCCCAGCGGGGCGTAGTAGAAGGCACAGTCCGGGTGGTGCGGCAGGCCCAGCTCGTTGCTCTTCCTGGGGAAGCCTGGGTCCAGCTGGCTGTCTGTGTAGCGCCATATCCTCTTCCCTGAGGAAACCATTTAGTGTGTTTTATTCACTATTCAGACATACGGTACATTAATGATACCACACAGTACAGTGTTCATTTAACTCCCAGTGTGTGGGTACAAATGGAACCAAATGGACGCGTAAGCGTTCAGTTTTTTGGAGATGTTTCTGTGTACTGAAAGCGTTTCAAGCAACTGGCAATAATTACACTAATTCACACAGAAAAACCACATACAGACCCATGCATGCGCACGCACGCACGCACGCACGCACGCACGCACGCACGCACGCACGCACGCACGCACGCACGCACGCACGCACACACACACACACACACACACACACACACACACACACACACACACACACACACACACACACACACACACACACACACACACACACACACACACACACACACAACCCCCTTACATACTGTAAGACTTTAAAGCTAGTCACTCCAATTCAAGAAGAACTGTACACAACCATCTCAGCTGAATGTAACGTGTGAACTCTGGTAGGATTTAACACGTGCACACACACACAAACATTGTATCATCGCTGTCGGGCAGAAACCTCTTATCTCCATATTTTAACCTTTTGTAAATTAACGCCCTACTTGATCAATCTACAGCGTGCGTCACACAAAAACATCAAAAGTAGCAGATTTACAAGCTCGAAACGCGGCGGGAAGCGGCACGTTTTTTGCACCTTTAAAATGTATATACAGAAAAGTACGTTTTGGACATATGAGCTTCCCACCCGACAGAGATGACATAGCATTAATGAATACAAAAAAGTAGTAGACAATATTGAAATTCTGGTCATTAATCCAACTGATTGTTGGTACTTGTAAAGGCCTCTGAAAAGAAGCATTTGGCTGGATGCTTAAATGCTATGTAAGAATTCTGCATGACTCAACAAGATGCTGCTTACACAAAGCCAAATCAAGTAGTGTATAAATCTCTTTGTATCACCAAAAGCTCTGTGATGCCTCTTAAGGACGTTTTGATTGTTTAGGGAGGTAGATATCTAGGTAATACCCTGACTATTGACTAATACCCTGACTTTTGCGCTATAATCGAAACCTTTAGCCGCATCTTTCAAAACCACATGAACCCTAGCATTCCTATTCTGGGAGCGAACATTCAGCATCGCATTTCGAAGCAGTATGGAGCTTGAATGTTTGCTATTTTCATCAACATTATATGGTGTAGAGGGAAAAAAAGAGGGGGCCTACTACCTGTGGTTAGACCTTTGTGTGATAGGAACCTTTTTCTTTTTTTTCTCCATTAACCACTTGAACCCTAGCATCCCTATCCTGGGGGAACATTCGCCGAAAATAGTAGATCTTGTGAGCTTGTAGATCAGCTATTTTCGGCGAAGAGGTTTGGTGTAGAGGGGAAAAGAGCAGACTAAGCCAGAGGTCAAGTTTACAAAGTATTGATCATTTAAGTGGTTAAATGTCTGAAAATATACATTAACATGGATCACATATTAATTAACATATTACTAGAAAAGATAATGAGTAAACACACACAAACAAATTATAGATAGTGCTGTCAAACAAGTCTATGAAGCTATCTATGAAATCTATGTAAAAAGTTTAACAGGCAACACAATTTTAGTGGGTATCCATGGTTCATCTCTCTCTCAGCTAAGGGGTACTTGGCCAGAAAAACATTGAAGACCACTGATATAGGGTTTAAGTGGTTAAAGTTACTTTTGCCATACAGATTGGCATCACTATAGGCCATAAAGGAGCTGTTGTTTCTTGCATTCAGGTGACAGGCAATGCAAAATAGCACTTTCCCTTATAAAAAAAGAAGACACATTCCTCTATAAAGAAGCATTGGTTCCTTCACAGATAGGTGAGGCTAGTTCCTGTTATTTAAAGCAAGGGTTTTGGCATGTAGCAAATAGGTGCGGGTAGGTCAGTGTTAATTTCGTCGACTAAAACTATGACGAAAAATGTTTGTCGAGTACCTTTTTTCAATAAAAACTAAGCTTTGATGACAAAAACTATGACGAAATATACTGACAATTTGGTCAACAAATAAAAACTAGTGGGAGGGACTAGTGGAGAATAGACACATCATTTTATGCTTAGTTGCACGCGGGTGTGATACTCCGAAAATAGCAGATCTCCAAACAAGCTCACAACGCGTCGCAGACGTGTTGAGAGCTGGTAGATCGGCTTTTTTCGGCACATAGCCAAGTATAAATCAGACATTACGATGCCATCAAGGCCTGCCAAAATACATTTTAGTCGCAGAAGCGCTGTGAGCTTGTAGATCGGCTAGTTTCGGCACATAGCTAAGTATAAATCAGACATTACGACAACATAAAGGCCTGCCAAAATACATTATAGTTGACTAAAACAACTGTACATTTAGTCGGCTAAAATCTTATGATAACTAGACCAAAACAAAAACCTTTCAGATGACTAAAATATGACTAAAACTACATGGAATTCTATTCAAATCAAAATTTGCTGTCTAAAATCAAGCCTGGGGGTAGGTTAATACCTTTGAAGAAGTACCACTTGGAGTCCAGCGGGGAGAAGGCGGCGGCCTCCACCGCTAAGGGGAGGTGTGGCCAGCGCTCACGCAGGAGGAGAGGGGCGCTTACGTTCCCCTCAGCCGACACTGTCCAGTACACACCGCTTCGAAACACCAGCACTGTCTGGTCCTGGTCTGGACGGACATACACATGCACACGCACGCACACACACACACACATACACACACACACACACACGCACGCACACACACGGAAAAGACATAAATAAAAATTGTCAATGTTTATCGTAATCCATCTCCTCTTAAAGGACAACTTTAGTTTTTTACAACCAAGGTTTATATTTTAGCTTGTAATTAAAGTAAATGAAAGATGAGTGTTATTTTTTTTTCATTTACTGCTTTCTATAGTTTTAGCAATTTTTGCGATATTTTTTACAGTGGGCGGGGGCATTCTGTCCGGTGGCTAAATATGTCTTTTACACAATAAAAAAGGTCCTGTGGTCTTTGATGGCCAGATGTGAGTTATTGGGGGATAGAAGAGCTACTGTAAATAATAATAAAGAAAACACCAGGTTATTGTGTAAAAAAATACATATTTAGCCACCGGACAGAATGCCCCCGCCCACTGTAAAAAAGATCACGAAAATTGCTAAAACTATAGAAAGCAGTAAATGAAAAAAAAAAAACACTCATCTTTTATTTACTTTAATTACAAGCTAAAATATAAACCTTGGTTGTAAAAAAAACAAAGTTGTCCTTTAACCATTTTCAACTTGGCGTCCCTGTTTTGGGCATGTCATTATAGGCGGAACGTTTCTAAACCTTTGTTTTCAAAAACTTCTACATTTTCAAAAATAGCCTATATCATCAAAAAAAATGTATTATATTTGTTTTGCAGGGGGGGGGCTATTGGATAGTACAGTGAAGAATGACAGGAAACGGGGAGAGAGAGACAGGGAGTGACACGCATCAAAGGTCGTCGAACATGCAATTCGCCTTCAGGCTGCATTAGAGCATGTGGTATTCACATTAAAGGTAGGGTAAGTGATTTGCGTTGGTTAAAATAAGTGTTAAATAGCTCTATATTCTGATAGTACTCATTGCTATAGAGTGTTTGTTCAGCTTTAGGAGTCTCCTTGTCTCTCCACCTCTTTATTAAACAGAAAATGCATTTTCGTTTCAGTTTCAGTTTCATTTCCAATTTTATCCAACCAGGACAGGGAACTTAATCAGGATACAGATTAAACAAGTGAAATTGGAAGTGATGACACTAAGAAATGAGCAGACAAAATTGGAACTGGAACACTATACAAATTAAGCTTAAAAATGGGTACTTTCTCCTGATTGGCTGAGATTTTGACACCTACCGAAAAATGTATTTTCTGTTTATTAAAGAGCTGGAGAGACATGGAGACTCCTGTTACTGAACAAACACTCTATAGCAATGATTACTATCAGAATATAGTATTTTAACCTTTTAACAAAATACTTTTTGTTTTAACCCAAAAATATCACTTACCCTACCTTTAACCACAAGGCCATTGGCGCCCTGCTATTTTTGCAATTCGTTGTACAACTAGAACTATAAAGGGGCATAAAAACGCTAGGCTGATTTTGTAGTTCTGTCTGTTTCAGGTTAAAAAAAAGACTACAGAATAAAAAGATGGCAGGCTAGTAAGCAACACAGCTGCAGCAGCTCATCATATCAATAACAGGTGTGTTGTATTTAGCTGTTCCCAGAGCCAGGGGGTGCCTATTACTGTATATAGACATATGTGCAAGTGTGTCTCAATGAGATAGTTCCAATGTTTGAACCTAGCCCATAGCTGCCCGCCTTGCGGCGAGATCAAAGCATGACGTTACTCTCTCTCTTCTACACTCTGGTTCTACCCTGCTGTAGTTTTTAACCTGGCTGGAACCCTTCTTAAGTGTTACATTTTTGGATTCCCGGGAGAAATATTACCCATATTGGCGTCAGATGCACTTAGCTGTGTCAAGATTGACATGGATTTGAAGTGGCTGAATATCTGGGAGCCTTTACCTATAGTGATGGCATCAAAGACACCCTGGCAGTACAGGGGCTGGGCAGTACCAGAATGCCCACTGGGTGTTTCTGCTCGTTCCCACTCCTGGAGGGCAGACCGGAACACCTGGCCAGGCAACCTCACTGGGTAGCCCCTCGATGGTTTACCTGAAGATGAGGGAGAAAAGAAAGGAACAAAACCTTAATCTCTAGTTAGGGCTGGGAAATATTCAGATATACAGTATATCAATATCGTGGATATCCTAATATCATGATATGGCATAAGTGTTATTTTTTACTTTAACATTTTCTGTTTTTAAACTAGAGGTTCGGGCCGCTACGAAATCACACACATTTTAACGACCATATTTTATTCAAAAATAGCAGATATACAAGCTCATAGCGTGTCACTTCGTGCCATGCTATGAGATGGTAGATCTGCTATGTTTGTAAAATCGTGAACATTGTACAAATCTTTGAATATATACAGGTATATTTCTAAAGCAAACATTTTAACTCAAATCTTTGCTTCTGGTGGGTCCATGGCACAAAATATCTTTGAGATTGGGGGGTCCTTGACATGAAGAAGTTTGATAACTACTGGCTTACATCACAGTGAACTATAACGTCAGCCTGCCATGTTTTTGCCCTTCTGTAGTTTTTTTATCTGAACAGAAAGACAAACTACAAAATCCTCTCTGTTTGGCAGACTGTGAAGCAGTGCTCAACTCTCTCCTGTTGTTGACGCTAAATCTCAGTTCAATCGTTTTTCATTTTCTACAGACAAACAAACTGCAGCAGCCAGGGCCTGAGTGGAGCTAACCAATCACATTTCTGAGCTATGCCAAATACAAATATTTTTCCAAAATGGACATTGAAAGAAATTACTCTCCTAACTGGAAAGACAAACTGTTGACATTTCACTTAACACAGGAGTTGGATAATGTTGACATTCAAACAGCCTCTTCCTGGAAGTGGCTGGGTTGGTGTATACTGAGCGAGAGACACTTGAAATAAACAAAGGACCAGAAACTATACACTGCAATCTTCTCATACAAACACGTTGCATTTTTTGCAATTATTGATTTGTGGTCTGCTAAGACTCATGCTTGTCATTATTGCATATACAATTTTAGACCAAAATGGGAAGATGTTGGGAAAGAGTGTTTGGAAACATGCAGAATATAATCCATAGCACAACAAATAGTTCTGTCTGCTGATAGCGCACGAGACATCAAAACACCCATTTTGTTTGCAAGGAGCTGAACAAACATTTGTCCAAGATGTGGATAAAATCAGCACGCCCAAGAGCAAGAGGAAGACCCAAGCCAAACTATACTGACGTGTGTGTGTGTGTGTGTGTGTGTGTGTGTGTGTGTGTGTGTGTGTGTGTGTGTGTGTGTGTGTGTGTGTGTGTGTGTGTGTGTGTGTGTGTGTGTAGAGTCAGAGTTCATTGGGTCTGGTCCAATTAACCAATAAACCCTGATTTGTATTCATATACGCTTACCTATGCTTATCATGCTAGCATACTGGAACAGAGCCAGCATACCAACGCAAGCCATTCAGTTTGTATGTGACAGTGCACTGCTGTGAGAAGTCATCCAGGGTAGAAAATCACATTCATCATTTTAAATAGATCCAGTGAGAGATATTCAAAAATGTAAGTAATGTAATGTATCCTAATGCCAGCACACAGTAGGGTTTACACATGCACGCACGTACATGCACACATACTTACACCCACCCACGCACACTCCCACAACCTAACGATCATATCACAGACCAGACACAACATTTTCTTAGCACTACTCTTGGCAGCTGTGCCGTTTGTCTAAGTTTTATTCTCTCGCACTGCATGATGGGACTTAAGTGGGAGCAGCTGATGTCTCCTGTGTCACTTGATATATTCACTGTGTTTGGGCCAGGAGGTTCATCATGCACAGATACAAGGAGAATCCTCAATATGGCAGTCCAGAAAATAAAGAATGCAGGTGTAGTGCCACAGACAAGACCCAACCACAACAACTCTGCCGATCAGGCTCAGCTCTATTGGCACGGTAGGTTGTGCATTGGTTTGCCGAGTCACAGACTGGGGTTCGATCCCAGCTCGGGTCTAAATCACTGCATCTGGCGTAGTCGGCAGGACATGGAGCCGCGTGTGAGGGACATGAAAAGACATGCGCCGTCGTGCGTATTGTGAGCGGCGTAGCGTGTAGTGTGAAGAGCGAGAGCACGCTCCCAAAAACTGAGGGAGTATATGTAGTGCCCCACACAAGACCCGGCCCCAACAACTCTGCCAATCAAGCTCAGCTCTATTGGCACGGTAGGTTGTGTGTCGGTTTGCCAAGTGGGAGACTGGGATTCGATCCCAGCTCGGGTCTAAATCACTACATAGGCGAGCATTCCCGTACATGTGTTTTGCATAAAAGGCATGCACTGTACGTATATTTGTACACTGTTCTGGATGCGCCTTGGGAGGTTAATATAAAAAACAATCCAACCTAAACACATAAGAAAAGTTCACTTTATTATAATAACTACTGTATACCGGGGAAAAAACTAAGCACTATTTATTTGTGTTGTGATATTAGTGACTAACATCACATATTGTAGCAAAGATGAGATTTCAGATAGTGGTTCCCAGAGTTGGACCTGGAAGCACACAGGCCCTCTGACACACTGGAACAAAACCAGTAGCCTATTGTAATATCGTTGCTGTCGGGCAGAAACCCCCCATCTGGTCCTTGGTCTGCCACGTGGTCTCTTCCCAGTGAGACATGCAGCGAAGACCTCCCTCGGGAGACGCTCAGGAGGCATACGTATTAGATGTCCGAACCACCTAAGCTGGCTCCTTTCCAAGTCAAGGAGCAGCGGTTCTACTCTGAGTCTCTCACGGATGACCAAACCTCTTTTTTAAATGTAGGGAACGGAAAAACTGGATATTTACTCCCGACCCATAAAAATGTGTCCGCGAAACAGTGATCTACGCAATTGTGTGATGACTGTTCTAAAGCCTACTTTACACGCAATACAACGCGACACCATGGTGTGATGGAATACAAAAGAACCGTAACACCGTGCAGGCATTCCTGCATAACTGTCTGAGGAGGAGAATGGAAGGTCGCATCACCACCGACTCCATTGCAGCTGTTTTGTCATCTAATTTCATGTTTTAAGCTTACAAGTGAAAATAGTAAGCTACAGATTCAGAATCATCTTTATTGTCACATCACAGGTTTATAGGTGTAAAACTGTTTTTGTGCAAGCTCCATTGTTTTTGATTGTTTCCAGAAAGAGAAAGAAAATAAGTAGGGGGGGGGTGCATGCTCATAAGATGCATGAGCATAGCAGCTGGTATCTGTTCATAGACATTAGTGCAAGAAGAGTATCAGCCCATGCACATGATAACTCCAAGGTTTGTTTTCAAAGGAAACAAAAATCGAGCATACATATCTGTATGTGAAATGTTTTTGCAGAGAAATACACAGAAGGCAGAGCATTTTTTTGCCAACCTATATTATTCGTTGCCTCACATCAGAACAATGGGATTTAGGTTTAAAAAAAGGCCAAAGTTGGTCACTTGGGTCAGGGTGGCACACACCACTGTAGAGTCTAAGGGTTTGAATCCACCGCGGGGCGTCCGGTTTGGCCGAGTGTCTCTATACGAACATAATTGGCCCGTGTTTGGGGGAGGGAAGCCAGGCAAGGAGGGAGGGCAATCTTTGTCACTGCACTATGCACTGTACACCTTCGGGCTGGGGTGGCGCCTGTCAGCTGGGGGGGAGTTAAACGGGAGGAGTAAGACGGAGGCGCTACATTCTCCCGGTGGGGGCTCCTCACTGGCAGGGTGAGCCAGGACGGTACAACAGCAGTAGCATTATTGTTTTCTCTCCCTACAACAACAGTGGCAACACAGAAATGTGTGGGGAGGAATTCATTGGCATAATGACTACATTTGGAGAGGAAAAAAACAGGGTACAAATATATATTTGGAAAAAAAAAAAAACGTTTCCAGTTTCAGGGCACTGTGCTTTTGTTGAGAAAAGTAAAGTTGTTTATGAACATATCCTGCTTACAGCATTTGGATAGCGTTGTCCAGTGTTTAAAAAGTCTTTGTGGAAACAAAGCCAACAAGACTCATGTCCACAATGGCACACATGTGGAAACCTGCCTCACACACACATGCCAGGAGGGTAAATAGATACTACTGCTCTATCTGTCATTTATGAAGACATTTATGTAAAGATCTACAACTCAACCCACAACATCAATAATCCATCATGACAGGAACCACAAGAGCTCCCAAGTAAACACTGCGCGAGTACGCGCATGCGTGTGTGTGTGCGCTCATGTGTACACGTGTCGTGTATGTATACATACTTGTGTCACACAGTAAGTGTGGTGTTGAGAGATAATATACAATGAGGTCAGTGTATGAGTTGTCTGTAGGTAAACAAGTGTGTGTGTGTGTGTGTGTGTGTGTGTGTGTGTGTGTGTGTGTGTGTGTGTGTGTGTGTGTGTGTGTGTGTGTGTGTGTGTGTGTGTGTGTGTGTGTGTGTGTGTGTCCTTTGTAAGTATGGTTCAAACAGCTGTGCTCCTTGCCTGAGAGGGATGAAATCACACAGGTCTGCTACTAATGTTGTGTGTGTGTGTGTGTGTGTGTGTGTGTGTGTGTGTGTGCGTGCGTGCGTGCGTGCGTGCGTGCGTGCGTGCGTGTGTGTGTGTGTGTGTGTGTGTGTGTGTGTGTGTGTGTGTGTGTGTGTGTGTGTGTGTGTGCGTGCGTGCGTGCGTGCGTGCGTGTGTGTGTGCGTGTGCGTGTGTGTGTGTGTGTGTGTGCACAATTTGCCTACGTGTGTTTGAGCAGTTGACTGAGCATTCAAAAGTGTGATTTGAATGGAAGTTCCCATTCTACATATTTTATTTCTATGGCTGCAGCTGTGAGCCTCCAGGGCGCTCTCTCTCTCTCTCTCTCTCTCTCTCTCTCTCTCTCTCTCTCTCTCTCTCTCTCTCTCTCTCTCTCTCTCTCTCTCTCTCTCTCTCTCTCTCTCTCTCTCTCTCTCCACAGCTCGATGCCATGACTCCAACTTAATGAGCAACCGTGTTCATTTAACTTTGAAATGGGTCCATTTGGTTCCATTTGTACACTCTCCGGGTTACACGTGACTCATGGAAATTAGTTGCAAATTAAGTGAATTGGTAATTTATATCCATTTATAACTTTGAGAGTTAAATGAAGACTCATGACTTTACTGTGTAACCCTCTTTTTTCTCTTCTCTGCAAGTCTGAGATTTGATGGGAAGTCAGCACTTACTGAAATCAGTTGTATTCCCAAACCAATTAACTTGTTTGTGAAAGTCCAAGAACTTCTGTCTAAAGCCTAAATATATCTGTAACCTGTAACCAAGAAAGTGAGATATTTGTCACGGGTTCACCAGGGCGTTCTTTTCGTCACCCTAGAAAGACCTTTAACCTGAAGTAAAAGTGGAATTTCCCAGTGAAGGATGCTGAGGTTAATGTCCCTGCTGTGGGAAGCACATGTAGCTGCAGGCCACAGAGCAGATCCTGCCATAAAATGGTAAACAGTGCATTTATGTAGCACCTTTATCCAAAGCACTTTCCCACGTGCATTACATTCACAAACTGATGTCGGAGGAGGAAATCACGCACGAAATGACACGCTGCATCGCGACACGGTGTGAGTTGGTACATCAGCTGTTTTCGCTAATTTAGATTTTCCGTCTTTTACATTCATTGTCTATCTATAATGACATGTGCCAAATATGGATGCCAGGTTGAACGTGGTTAAGTCTCTCTGTAGGACAAATCGCCTGTCGGGTGGAAACCTCAAATGTCCAAAACTGTTACTTTTCAGGATTGAAATGAAAAAATAGAAAAAGTAGCAGATCTACAAGCTCAAAACCTGTCGCTTCGCGCCACGTTTCAAACTTGCGGATCTGCTACTTTTGATGAATTTCTTTTACGCCGCAGTATGATCAAGAAGAGCATTAATAACGATTATGCAACAATAATTGCGATATGGCAATTATGTATCAATATTCATAGGCCTAATTGGCGCCTCACCGTACAGCTGCTGCACTGCGGTGATGTCATCCCAGCTCAGCACCAGGTTGCGGCCCAGCTTCTTGTAGTACGGAGACATGAGGGCGTGGCGGACAGGCGAGTGCTCCAGCCCCAGGGTGTGGCCGATCTCGTGGGCCGCCACCATGAACAGGTTGTGGCCCTTGTGTCCGTTCAGGGTCCACCTCTCTGCGATGTCGAAGTGGGCTTCCCCTCGGCACGGGAGGAAGGCGTGAGCCAGGGTTCCCCCTAGTGGGTGGATGGATAGGTGGCGGAAATGGTAAGGAAGCGAATGAATAGACACCTTGCAGCGACGTCATCCACAACACACAGGCACGTTAAACAAAAGGATCATGGCACCGGTGAATGGAGGAAATTAAAGTTGTTGGGTTTTTTTGTCCAGAAAAACTGCTCAAACAAATGGCTTGATGACAGCAAGCTTTGGCCATCTGGTTTCTACAGTTAAAACAAGAACGGAAATTCACAATCTTTACTCACTGCAGCTGAAAGAGCCCTGAATGAGGACAAGGTCAAAAAAGCTAAAACAAAAGAAACGAAAAACTAAATAAAACAAAACATTTGACACGGCTGCTAAAGACATCATCATACTGCACCTGCCATTCTACCGGTACTTTTGACTTAACCTATTAAGACCTGAGGCGATTCTTTAAAAAAAACTAAATCCTAACAGTTTATTGAAAAAAATATAAAAAATATTTTTTCACGATTTTTCAAAAATAGCAGATCTACAAGCTCGTAGCGCGGCACTCGGTGCCACGCTATGAGCTTGTAGATCTGCTATTTTTGAATAGCCAAAGAAATCTAAAGTGACACAGATGCGTTCCAGGTCTTAAAGTTAATTGTTTTAAATCTCATCTATACTTTTCTTATTTTTATTTATTTTTACTTCTTACATTTTGTGTTAGCACAGTCTCTGTAGAACATAGCATCAACATTTCGCCTCTTGTAACTGAATCAGTCAAATATGCTCCTCTTGATTCTCTTGTTTCTTGTCATCTTTGCAAACATGCTCGTCCTCCAAAATGACCTTAACCCCGCGTTCACGTGAATTCTGATGTCACGCGAAATCGGGTCTATAGACAATACCATATTTGGTGTACTTAAGAGCATGATCACTATACCATACCAACAGAACATACAACAAAAATATAGTGTGGCTAAGGGCACATAAAGACGGAGGGTCCTTTTACCTGGCCCGTCGAAAGCATTGCTGGCTCCGTCGTTATGCTCTCCGTCGTAAAAGGCCAGCCGGATGTCCGAGTGACCGTCGAGGACCTCCTGGAAGACCAGGCCAGACACGTTGCTCCACAGCTGGAAGGCAGCCTGCACTGCCAGCCGCACGGGCCCAGGGGACAGGTGGCGCGGCCAGTTCACTATCCGGTAGGTCAGGTGGCGCTTGTACCACTTCTCACCTGAAAACAGACAGACAAGAGGCAAAGCATGATGTCAGTGCTTTTAACTGTGTTTGATTCAGTTTGTGCTGGGCTGGCTATCGTCTCTGTCGGGTGGAAACCTCATATGTCCAAAACTGTTACTTTTCAGGATTCAAATTCAAAAATTGGTGCCTTTGTGTGACGCTGTAGTATGACAAAAAAACACAAATATAGAATATATAGAGATAAGAGGTTTCTGCCCCCGACAGCAAAGATATGTTATTGTATAACAGTGGGTACAGAACAGAACTCATAAACGTCACTACTGTTCCTTTAGACTCAACACGGATGTTGATAGTACACGTGTTGTATCATAAACACGGATGGGATGTACAGTGAGCCAGCCATCAACAGAAAGGTTTTGAAGTCGACGTTATGGCTGAGTCACAGTACAGGGGCCTCTCCAAAATGATAGGATGCTAACCTTGTTAGCTCACAGCTGTGTAAACTCAAAACCAACTGTAACTACATGTAAACAATTTGCTCAAACACGTGTCCGTGGCTTTCGTGACTTAGGCGTAATTACACGTGTCCTCACACACCTGAATAACACACGGTAAAATCCTCTGTGCTAGTTTAACTCCTAAGAGTGTAGAAACGGAACCAGACGTTTCGGGTGCTATTTGTACACTCTTAGGAGGGGACACGACTCGGAAGAGTATAATCTCACCCGTGTATTCGGTGGATTACACTGGGTGGCAATATAGGAGCTAAAGCAAACACACAAACACTCACACACGTGCACTGCACACGCACGCACACATACAGGGCTACGCTTTGGAGACACATTAGGAAACACAAAAAGAGCCATGCGGCAAACATCAACAATATCCAGACAGAACGGCTGCCTGGCAGGAAACAGTCATCAGATAGGATTTATTACAGCAGCCAGCTGGACAGACACGTCTCTATGGTTCTCCTCCATGTTGGAGAGACAAGTCTCTCTGATTCTCCTCCATGTTGGAGAGACAAGCCTCTCTGATTCTCCTCCATGCTGGAGAGACAAGCCTCTCTGATTCTCCTCCATGCTGGAGAGACAAGCCTCTCTGATTCTCCTCCATGCTGGAGAGACAAGCCTTCTTGACTGTGTCTCTCTTTTTGTCCCAGGCCAGTGGAGTAGTAGAGCATTCACGAGTGGGACACAGATTAATAGAGTTGATTAAGGGTTGTAAATCCTTCTCTATTTTAATTAAAACTATTTGTAGTTAAACAGCTGAAAAACCCAGTGTAAAAAGGATGAGACGAAATCAAAGACAGACACAGGACGGTTCTCAAATTAAAAGGTTGACATTGTATTAAGAGAAAGAATCAATCCACGAGGCACCGTACAGCAAAAATATCTCTCTGATATTACAAATACAAGCAATAGTATTTATACACAAGTTGGAGTCCGGACATCAGATATAAGGTGGATCCTAACGATTGGTTAAGACCCTCAGACGTCAGATCATATCTGATGAGCTGTCAGGCATCAGGGTGTCATCATAATAAGTTGTTGTTCATCTTATAGTGTCCTTGTGTACAACCTTTGGTTCCATAAACAAGTTATTCCTTCGATATCATAGGGCATGTGGCAGGTTTATCTGTGACAGGGTGACAGCTGACAGAGTAAATTAGTGACAATATCCCGGTCATACAGGTCATCTTACACAGATACAGGTCGTTTGACATTTAATCACAAAGCGTTGACCAAGACATGTTCTTACTGATTGGAAACATATGGAGCCGGCACCAGATAGCAAATATGGAGCCTTCTACATGGCCTTGGTAGAGAAAGTATAGTAGAGTTACAAAAAGCATGTTTAAAAGACACAAGTACAGGCCCAAAAAGACATCACTATATTAAATAGATCGATATTTATAGATCATATCAATCTGGTCCACAAAACATATAGTTTTAACTACATCACAGATGATTGGTCAAACACGTTGAATGACATCTTTTCATCCCCACTAAAAATCCGTAACTATCATGGCCACTGATTTTAATATTTATTTACATAGTTAATGTCGTTAAGGACGTTGAGGGTCTGTGACGTTATGGAAGCCTTATGAATTTCAGCTTTAATCTTATAGAAATATGGACACACACACACACACACACACACACACACACACACACACACACACACACACACACCATTATGTACTTAACGTGGCTGAGCACTTCACCAGGTTGTCTTTAAATGACGTGTGCACTGTACAGTCTAACTATCAAGAGGCGTGATGAATCAAGTGCACCTGTGCCACACATTCAGTAAACTTCTCTCCTGGTCTACTCTGGGGAACACAGGTAAGATCCACACTCACACACAACACACAGCTCTTGATGTGGTGAGAACACTTGAGCTGTGGTTAAATAGTAAACACTTATCAGTCCATGAGCATGATCTACACCACTGGTTACCAAACTTTTTAACTCAAGTAGTAGCTCAACTAGTGAAAATAGCAGATCTACAAGCTTGTAGATGTATCTATTTTCTTACATTTATTAATAGACATTTCTTGATTTTTCTATTTTATTTATGAAATACTTTTTAAAATGTAGGAAACAAAAAAGAGGATATTTACTCGCCAGTCACGACCCAAAATAATTGGTCCGCGACACAAACATGGGTCCTGACTCCCGACCCACTGTATGGGAAACAGTGATCTACACCACTGGTTCTCAACATGAGGTCCGGGGCCCCCCAGAGGTCCTTGAGCTTGTTCTAATCTATCTAATCAATTGATAGTTCAGAACCAAATGGACCATTACGGGCCTGTAACTCTGAGTGTACAAATGGAACCAAATTCGGTTCCATTTGTACACTCTCAGAGTTAAATTAACACCATTTTATTTTACCGTGTAGATTGGCATCCCAGAGATTTAAAAAAAAAAAACAGCAAATGGGTGTCCATGGCCTAATGCGTGTCAAACTGAGGGTCTGTGGCCTAAGGCATACCAAACTGAGGGTCTGTGGCCTAATGTGTATCAAACTGAGGGTATGTGGCCTAATGCATATCAAACTGAGGGTCTGTGGCTTAATGCGTATCAAACTGAGGGTCTGTGGCTTAATGCATATCAAACTGAGGGTCTGTGGCTTAATGCATATCAAACTGAGGGTCTGCGGCTTAATGTGTATCAAACTGAGGGTCTAAGGCATATCAAACTGAGGGTCTGTGGCTTAATGCATATCAAACTGAGGGTCTGTGACCTAATGCGTATCAAACTGAGGGTCTAATGCATATCAAACTGAGGGTCTGTGGCCTAATGCGTATCAAACTGAGGGTCTGTGGCTTAATGCGTATCAAACTGAGGGTCTGTGGCCTAATGCGTATCAAACTGAGGGTCTGTGGCCTAATGCGTATCAAACTGAGGGTCTGTGGCCTAATGCATATCAAACTGAGGGTCTGTGGCTTAATGCGTATCAAACTGAGGGTCTGTGGCTTAATGCGTATCAAACTGAGGGTCTGTGGCCTAATGCATATCAAACTGAGGGTCTAATGCATATCAAACTGAGGGTCTGTGGCCTAATGCGTATCAAACTGAGGGTCTAATGCATATCAAACTGAGGGTCTGTGGCCTAATGCATATCAAACTGAGGGTCTAATGCATATCAAACTGAGGGTCCTTGAAGTGAAAAATGTTGAGTCACTGATCACTGGCAGCGACTGGAGAAAATGAGGCAAAGCTCTGTGATAGAGAGAGAGAGAGAGAGAGAGAGAGAGAGAGAGAGAGAGAGAGAGAGAGAGAGAGAGAGAGAGAGCAGACAGAAAATACACTAGTTTATGACCCTGAGGGACTACGGCCTACGACCACATGGGGTTTAAGTGGTTAACCCCATGAACCCTAGCGTCCCTATTCTAGGCATGTCATAATAAGCGGACGCTCTGCAGAAATAGGTGAACATTCTGCTAAACTTTTCATCCGGGGTTAAACAAATTATTCAGGATTTACATCTTTAAGTGTTTAAAGGAAGGATGGAGAGCTTTATGTGGTTGGTGAGGGGAGATATAATGTTGTTTTCTCTCAGTAATTCACTCTGAACAAGAGGGAAGCATTATAATGACTTATAGTGTGAGAAATGCCACCCCACCCTCATATGTTCTGTCTAAACACCACCCTGGAGACCCTGCGAGAAAGATCTGCTGCCAGCAAGGCATGTGTGCGTGCGTGCGTGCGTGCGTGCGTGTATTTGTGTGCCTGGCTTGGTTGATGTTTAAAGCTGCAATCTGGAACTATTTTAATGAAAAAAAATCTATTTTAACCAATCTGTATGGTAGAGTATGTTAATACAAAATATGCAGTGGTTGGAGGTGGTCTCCCTACTGTAGAAATGTAGACCCTGGTGTCGGATAGGACAGTGGTTCCCAAACAGTGGGTCCTCGACCCATGTTTGGGTCGAGGACCAATTTTTAAGTAAGTAATCCCATTTTTTTCTCCATAATTTAAAAACAATTCCATTTCTTTTTAAGTATTTCATAAATAAAACAAAACAAAAATCAAATAATTTCCACAAATATATTTTTTTAAAGTTTAAGAAATAACAAGCTCACAACGTGGCACGAAGCGACATCTTATGAGCTTGTAGATCTGCTATTTTCATTATTGTGAGCTTGTAGATCTGCTATTTTCACTAGTTTGAGCCCCGGGCAAACGTTTTTTTTTTCTTTTGGGTCTTGAGCTAAAACGTTTGGGAACCACTGGGTTAGGAGATCGATCCTACTGGTTAACAAGCAGGGATTTAGTCTTGGGAAGAGCAGTAGAAATGTGGCCTCACACACACAGGAGACCCGGGGGTCAAAACCAGGGCAAGCAGGACATGAAACTTTAACTGATAGATACAGGCTCACAGTGATATTCCAGTTTACACAGTAAAGCTGTGCTTTTGTCATGCTATCTGCTGTTATGTAGGATAACAATTGTAAAGTTGATAGCTTAAATTGCAGAGAAGCAAAATCTCCATCAACTTCAATGTTATGACAGCACGGGAGTGAATGAAGTGAATTTTTACTTGAGTAAAGGTATAAATGTAATGTTGGAATGCTCTATTACTCTGTTATGTAAAACTCCGGAATTCTAAATTTACTTGAGCAAAAGTCCAAAGGTATTGGTATCAAGATGTACCAATAGACCCCTTAATAGACGACGTCACACTGATAAGAACCAGTATGCGTGCAACCAGTATGCGTGCAATGAAACCCATTCTGTCAGGTCTCGCTAGGACGCGCCTCACCAGCCAACACACAACAGGGGGTTGGGTGCGCTGAAACAAGCGCACCCCCAAAACAACAGGTTGAGAATTGATTGCGTGAAACAATCACCTGTGCGTCCAGTCTCAATGTTAGTAAACAAATAATTGGTCTATTAGCAGAATTTCACAGGTTTCAAATGTGTGTATAAAATGTATAAAAATAGCAGATCTACAAACTCACAACACGATGCGACGCGTTGTGAGCTTGTAGAATGTAGATCGTCTATTTTTAAATATAGCCAACGTTTAAATAGGGCTGAAGTGGTTATTGTAACTTATGTTTTGTAATAATAATCCAAATCTACTATAACTAGTAACTAAAGTTTTCAAATAATAGTAGTGGAGTAAAACGTAATATTTGCCTCTGAGATGTAATGGAGTAGAAGTAAAAGTATAAAGTAAAAGTAAAGTAAAAATTACCTCAAAATTGTACTTAAGTACAGTACTTAAGTAAATGTACTTAGTTACTTTTCACCACTCATGCACAGAAAACAAACTAGACCTGGCAGGAATCATCCTACTGCAGAGCTAAAGGATAAGGATTTTGTTCCATAGATGTAATCCATCA
The DNA here is from genome assembly GCF_963454915.1 of Gymnoscopelus microlampas. Taxonomy (NCBI): domain Eukaryota; kingdom Metazoa; phylum Chordata; class Actinopteri; order Myctophiformes; family Myctophidae; genus Gymnoscopelus; species Gymnoscopelus microlampas. Next base: position 17,544,661 of record NC_139945.1, on the reverse strand, counting down.
TTGTCAATAGTTTTTTTTAGTCACCTCATAGTGACTAAAAAGGATTAAAGCGGAGACATACTTCCTTGTCAGCCTAGCATCACCCCTATTGCACCCCTTTAACATTTTGTTGCTGTCGGGCAGAAACCTCTTATCTCCATATTCTAACGTTTTTTTCCCGTAAATTAATCTCTCAAGAACAGATTCTGCCCTGCGGTGGAATCTGTCGGAGAGGTTCGTCATAACGTGTGCGCATTGGCTACAAGTGGGCGTGCCTTCAGATCAGGAAGCAGGCCGCGCTTTACCCAATCAAATGTAGTGGGCGGGATTCACGTGTCCATCCACCCTTCCCCCCTCGAAACTAGCCGAAACTAATTTAGCAATAGCGTCCTCGGAGCGGACAAAACCACGGAAAGATATTCACATTTTAAATTACTCTTTCATCATAGAAACAAGTGGGCTTATAACCAAAACTATCCATGTTCTCTGGGAGAAGTGGTGTTAGTGTTCCGTGTAGAAATATTGTTAGTGGGAATGAAAACGTAGTCACACCAACCGGAAGTGATGCGCTGAAGGCAGACACAAACCCCGGTTTCCCTGCGCACTGGTCTTCCATTTGCCTCCTGCCAGACCCCACAGACAAAATCAGAAACAGCAGAGGTCGCTGTTTTTCATTTTCTGTGGGGTCTGGCTACGCGAGACTACCCGTAAATTAACGCCCTACTTGATCATACTACAGCGTCACAGAAAAGCATCAGAAGTTGCAGATCGACAAGCTCAAAACGTGGCTCGAAGCGACGCGTTTTGAACTTGTAGATCTGCTACTTTTGATGCTTTTGAATTTGAATCCTGAAAAGTGACAGTTCTGGACATTATGAGGTTTTCAACCTGACAGAGACATTATCACAACAGTTGGCAGAGGGATAGTCTGACAACACAGAAGTATGTCTAATATGATCTTAATGTGGTGCAATCAGGGTTGCCAGATCTGCTTATTATAATTTCCCCGCAAGATTTTATTTGAAAATAGCAGATCTACAAGCTCACAACGCGTCGCATCGCGACGCGTTGTGAGCTTGTAGATCCGCTATTTTCAAATAGCTGATGTACATGTTAAAGTACTCATGTGGCCCATAGTCGCTTCTTTTGGACTGGTTTTCCTAGACCTGGTTGCTTGTTTCTCTCACAGAATCTGACAACACTGGGTGCAATGAAAGTTTTTTTCTTTATTTGCAGATCTCAGATGTCATGTGGGTGGCCAGTCTATGATGTCAGTACTATGATGTCATTCATCATATTTGGGCAAGGTTTCAGCGCCATCCGACCTCCATTGACTTCCTGTATAAAATGATATTTCTAAAAAGAGGCATATGGCTATTTGGGGATCCTTGTCATGGAAACGTCTGGGAACTCCTGCTTTTATTCTACGATGACTTCTATCTCCCATGACGTGTGTGTGCGACTGTGCGTGTGCATGTGTGTGTGTGTGTGTGTGTGTGTGTGTGTGTGTGTGTGTGTGTGTGTGTGTGTGTGTGTGTGTGTGTGTGTGTGTGTGTGTGTGTGTGTGTGTGTGTGTGTGTGTGTGGCATTGGTTCTCTCTCAAAGTGGGGTCCGGGGACCCCCAGGGGTCCTTGAGGGGGTTCCAGGGCGTCCCCAGCTAAAGTAGTTCATATAGCATCACAATCATTTTAACCCCTTTATCCATTTACACGTTAGCTATTCAAAAATAGCAGATGTACAAGCTCACAGCGAGTCTGCGAGCTTGTACATCTGCTATTTTTGAATTATTTTGAAAAATATCGAAAATGTTTGGACAATGTTGACAACTTTTGACGTAAATCTTCTCTTCTGGGGGTCCCTGGCACAAAACATTTTCAGATGGGGGTCCGCGGCCAAATACACCGGAAAAGGTTTGAGAGCCACTGGTGTACAGGGCTCCCAGCTGAAAAAGCCCTATTTCAGCATGATGTGTGTGTGTGTGTGGGTGTCTGCTGCACTCTCACTACAGACCACTGAGGTCTCTCTCTCGCTCGCTCTCTCTCTCCCAGACCTCCACCGAAGGGTAAGGGGTCCCCAAGGACACGAAGAAGCCAGGAAGTCAGATACTGAAGACATTCCATGACTTCCCTTATGGAAGCAATTAGCATTAAGAAGTGGTTGGTTGTGGTAGTGTGTGTGTGTGTGTGTGTGTGTGTGTGTGTGTGTGTGTGTGTGTGTGTGTGTGTGTGTGTGTGTGTGTGTGTGTGTGTGTGTGTGTGTGTGTGTGTGTGTGTGTGTGTGTGTGTGTGTGTGTGTGTGTGTGGTGTTATCAGAGTCATTAGGAAGTGAACCGAGATCACCTGATAACACATGTATTGTTAATGTGGAGGAGAACACAGTAGAGGTGTGCAAGGATTTCAGTTGTTACTGGACTTAACCACTTAAACCACCAGCATCTGTATTTTGCAGAAAATAGCAGATTGACAAGCTCACAAGCAAGCTCACCAGCATCCATGTTGTGGGGAAAGCTTTAGCTGAAAATAGTGCACGTCTCATTGTCGATCTGCTATTTCCCCACAATAATAAAAAACTGAAAAGACACTAGTATAGAGCCCTGAGGGACTCCGGTCAACCATATGGGGTTGGACCCCGCTGGACACGCATAAGAAAAACCTGGCTCTGTATAAATACTGCGACGGAAACTGATCGTTTTGTGTGTGTGTGTGTGTGTGTGTGTGTGTGTGTGTGTGTGTGTGTGTGTGTGTGTGTGTGTGTGTGTGTGTGTGTGTGTGTGTGTGTGTGTGTGTGTGTGTGTGTGTGTGTGTGTGCAGGCGTGTGTGCTGTATCAGATCTAGGACTTCATGTGGCCCGATAGTCTTCTATTGTATGGTCACAGATACATTTTTATCACATGAGTAAAATATAGTATTTTTATGTTACGTTTCTTAACATCTTTTTTTGTTAATTATTATTTCAAAAGCTTTTTATACATTTTCGACAAAATAAATCCATAAAAAAACATTATGAGAAAAGGTTAAAATAGCAGATGTACAAGCTCACATCGTATAGTGGCGTGTCGTTTGTTTGTAGGTCTGCTATTTTCATTATTAAATAGGGCTAAAGTGGTTAATTGATTGTTTTTTTGTACGTTTGGGTCCCAGGGAGACACCAAATGTATCTTAAACCCTCCTATATGGTTGACCGGAGTCTCTCAGGGCTCTAGGATATAGAGTTGCGTTGCAACGCGTTTGTCAATCTGCTATTTTCTGCGAAAGCTTTCCCCACAATACGGATGCTGGGGTTTAAGTGGTTAAGGCCAGCTATCTAAGTGTAGTGCGTATATGGGGAGCCTCACCCCGAAGGGGCGAGGCGCCCCCTTTTGGGCGGGGGCGCGGGCGGGGACTTCTTTCTTCTATAATAGAAGAGTTAGGACGTCACATTCTAATACAACCAAAATACCCAATCTCGGCACCGGCCTCAGTGGCGCACCTCGCTAATCATTAGACCCCCAACCCACTACCACTGGGAGTGTGGGTTCGACTCCCACTTGGGGAGAAACTTTTTCTGTCATCCGCGGACTACTTTTTTTCGCCGATAAAGTATAGTTTTGGACCATGACGGAGGCACGCCGACTCAGCAGACCTTGAGGCTGAGGAGTTGCGCCCGAGCGCCTCCAGGCGCGAGTGCCCGCAACGACCAGCCGAAGGTCTGCTAGTCGACTCAGCGCCGTCCGAGTTATGTACCGATATGGACAGAATAGTAAATATTATTGGTGAGGACTGCGTCTGCCCCACTGACTGCGTTTGTGAGGACTGCGTCTGCCCCACTGACTGCGTTTGCCCCAACTGTCACTCAAAGTGACTACTGGCCAATCACAGTGCGTCTCTACTTCCGGGTACACAACTGCACGACATTCCCAAAGCTGGCGTGGTTAAGTGGTTAAGCTAAAAGGTTTGGGGAAAAACTCTGATGTATGACTCCATATTTGGGCAAGGTTTCAGCTCAATCAGACTGTAACTGACTTCCATTCTAATATTAAAGTGAACTATTTCAACACAGACACACAGACAGTCCCGACAGACCTATTTCTAGACAACTAACCTCCTACAGAGCCATGAGATAAGAAGAGGGGGAGAGCTGAGCAGTGAAGCAGACTCCAAAATAAAACTAAAGAAAATTGGTTATAGCATAAATGCATTCATTCTCTTCAGTGACCAAGAGATTTACATACAGTATACTGTATAAATGCAGCAACAGCCAAAAAGATTGGGAAGCAGAAATGAATGGTATGCAAAGGGTCACCAGTAGTCCAGGCTGGGCAGAGATCCATGAGTGCACACGCACGCGCACACACACACACACACACACACACACACACACACACACACACACACACACACACACACACACACACACACACACACACACCTATCAACCTGCACCGCTTATCATGGACAAGGGTGATGGAATGCCAGCTCTGTAAATATCAGTGGGAACGGCGATCAGATTCCTGCAGCTGTGGCTATAGCCAAGCAGGGTTCCGTAAGGCCATGCAGGTTTGTTATGCGTCCCGAGGAACTGTAAGAGATGCTGGTGGGTGCTTGTAGATCTGCTATTTTTTGAATAGCCAAAGAAATAAAAGAAATGACACACAGATGCGTTCCCGGTCTTGATGGGATAAATCAGGCGTGACGCATGCATATGTAGCAACAAGTGTTAGCGTGATGGATGTGTGTGTGTGAGTAGACTGCAACACCAGCTGACTATACGCTCTGGTCTGTCTCAGACTGTCTGTCTCAATGCCAACCACCATACAACATTACAATACACAACCACATTACACACGACTACACTACATCAATGGATATTTTAAACCAAATTGTAATGGCCTCTGGCCCCAAAGTGGGAACAGGATCCACTATTACAGCGCTCCCTTTCGTGTGATGTTTCTCCCGACTGTCATATGAGCCGGGGGCCATATGTCTGGGACTAAGAACAATGACAGACAGTGGTGGGATGTCAGCAAAGCTATAGCCAGACAGTAGCCCATCCAGCCAGTCAGTTATTCAGCTTAGCCAATTAGATAGTCAGTCAGTCAGTCAGTCAGTCAGTCAGTCAGTCAGTCAGTCAGTCAGTCACAGACAGTGTTGTATAAGCGACTTCGGGCTTGTTTTTCTGTAATGTCGCTTGTAAATGTTGGTAGTTGCGGGTTGCGTTTTATTTTTTGGGCTTGTTTCTAAAATGTAGTTGCTTATTTGGGCTTGCTTCCTGAAATGTTTCTAAAAGTAAGGACCCACCCAAATGAATGTGATTGTCCGCGTATCCCCATCTGAAAAAATCTTTGTGCCAGGGACCCGCATACCAGATTTGTGTTATTATTTTCACATTTTTCCTAGATTTCCTAGAAAATAGCAGATCTACAAGCTCACAACGCGTCGCATCGCGACACGCTGTGAGCTCGTGGATCGGCTATTTTCAAATGGCCGATGTACATACAGGGTTTAAAGCAGGGGTCTTCAACAGGGGGTCCGGGACCCCTAGGGGGTCCTCAGAGTTACTGCAGGGGGTCCGCCAAATCTTTGTGTGATATGATTTTTTATTTTAACTTAACCACTTGAACCCTAGCATCCCTTTTCTGAGGAGAACTTTAGCCAAAAATAGCAGATCTACAAGCTCACAATGTAGATCGGCTATTTTTGACAAAGAGGCATAGGTGTTGAGGGAAAAAAGAGCAGACCAAATAAACAAAAAATGTTGAATCTGAAACACAATTTTATACAATATAGAGGGGGTCCCTGCTTCATCTCTCTCTCAGCTAGGGGGTCCTTGGCCTTGAAGACCCCTGGTTTAAAGTGTTCATGTGTTAGTCCTGGTTGCTTATTTCTCTCGCAAAACCTGGCAACGCTGGCCACGGAGCCAGATAGATAGTCAGCCAGACAGACAGACATCCAGTCAGTCAGTCAGTGATGGATTTGTTTACCCAGGTAGCAGATGGAACACATCAGGTACTGACACGAAGAGGCCGCGGCAAACATGGGCCACTGCTACATTCCCAATACATTAGCCAATCTCTTCAGTGACAGGGAGGAATGCAAGAGGTACACGGAGGAGAGGGAGGGAGGGAGGGAGGGAGCTCAGAGCGCCTCTCTCCTCTAACACACTGCCTCTACATGCTGAATGACTCCCACAGAAATGACAAGATAGACAAGGAGAGAGAGAGAGAGAGAGAGAGAGAGAGAGAGAGAGAGAGAGAGAGAGAGAGAGAGAGAGAGAGACAGAGAGAGACAGAGAGAGAGAGAGAGAGAGAGAGAGAGAGAGAGAGAGAGAGAGACAGAGAGAGAGAGAGAGAGAGAGAGAGAGAGAGAGAGAGAGAGGGGGGGGAGAGAGAGAAAGAGAGAGAGAGAGACAGAGAGAGCGAGAGAGAGGCAACAAGTTGAAAGTTGAAAAGCTTAAAAGTCCATGACTTCTTGGGGAGAGAGAAAAGGCAAGAAAAGAAAAATATGCGGTTGCATGCAAGATATTTGAACAGGCTGCTCACACATATTGAAAACATCTACAAGCATTTACAAAAACAAAAACAAATACAAAAAAGTGGTTAAGTCGGTCTCTGCGGGTTTTATAAATATTTAACCAATGAAAAGTATTGAAAAGAGTGGTGACTAAGTGATAACTACATTGGATCCATTAGAACAGTGGTTTAGCTAACTTTTTAGCTCAAGACCCAAACGAGAAATCAGATGTTTGCCCGGGACGCAAACTAGTGAAAATAGCAGATCTACAAGCTCACAACGCGTCACGTTGCGAGCTGGCAGATCTGCTATTTTCACTACTTCTTAAACATTTGTTTTCTAATTTAGGTAATATTTGATCATTTTTGTATTTTATTTATGAAATATTTTTTTTTAAATGTTTGAATTTGTTTTCAACTTAATTTTTTTGTTAAAATCTTTAGAAAATCTTTTTAAATAATAATAATATGACAAAATGTAGGAAACCAAAAAATATAGGTATATTCACTCGCGACCCACGAAAATGGATCCACGACCCACAAATGGGTCTTGACCCACTGTTTGGGAAACTTTTTTTTTTCGGAAAAAGGTTTCTTCCTGACAGCAACGATTTCCTGAATCCGGGTCTATTTGAGATGTTCTGACACATCTGTTCCACTGATGAGCGAGAGGGCCGTCATATGAAAAGAGAAGCATCAGCATAGTTGACCAAAGGCCAAACAGATTAAAGCTATGCCCCGCAATCAAGCTGTCCTGCTGCACACTACCTTGTTGTCAAGAGAGTTTCAATCTCCAATTCGATCAGGGAGATTTGGCTAGGGAGGCTACCTTTGTGCCTAACAACTTTAAGAAATCTGTGAGACATTTTATAGCCACCCTTAACCGCTCTTAAGTACCCCTAACCACTCTTAACCACCTTAAACGTTGTGGCCTTTCTAATGTTCCGCTCTATGGGGCTTTTGTTAGATATCTCATGGCAGAAAATTGCAGTGATTTGGAAAATTGCCATCCTAATTATTTCTATAAGAATTTGAGTCTTCACGTGTATTGGTCCCAACGACAATGCCCTGTAGTCTTAATTTGGCATACAAATATTCTAGGACGAGTTCTTGGAAGCACTGCTTTGTTTACTGAGATCACTAAGAACTGTTGTTCAAAATCCCTCTGTAAGGCAAGATGGATCCAGGGCGGTTCTACACAGGCTATCTACGGTACTTAGGAGTTATCCGGGCCAGCATGTGACAATAGTCTTAATTATATCCCTGGGATCTATTAGTGCTTAGTTTTATGACAGTGGACACTCCCAGGTAACTTTATGACCATTTACTGCACTACAGGAGGTAGAGGGCCTTGCCCTCCGTGGTCACATACTGTACACAGCAGCTACACCCACCAGGAAACGAAGACACGCGTGCATAAATCCTAAATACACATACAGACACTGAACCGCATCCTCCAAATTAATATTTAGCCCAAAACAGAGCATTTCCTTTCGAAAGACACAGGCGTCCCATACTGAGACATAAAGTGCTGCTTGATGGGCGGCGGTCCGTTGATGTCCGGTGATGACTGCTATGGCGACTTGGTGTGTGTTCTTTGACGGCTGTTGAGTCCAGTGTAGGAAGCACACTTTGTCTGCCAAAGACAGACAGCCACAGTGCACACGATCATTGTGCAAAGAAGGTTAGCTGAATTCTGCACACATTACATGGCTCAACTCTGCATTTTATTTATTTTTTTGCAATCAATGTTTTGGTCCTCTATCAAGGTCAGGGTCAGCCATGCCCATGCCCATTTGTTTGGCCTTTATCTGTTCAGCTGCGGTCCACGATGGTCTCCAAAAGTTATTTTTGATTATCTCTTGAGTTGATCTCTCTTCTTTTGTTTTCCAGTGCTAGAGATGATTTTTTTTTTCTGATGACCCTCTGGTTGGTTGTCTCGAATATATTTTTATGGGTTACCGGTTACTTTTCAGGATGTGCTGAAGGCATCTAAACGTGAAATGTTTCCAGTCGTTTGAGAGGGTGCAGTAGAGTGCGCAGGCCGTGTCATGTTCACAGAGAAATGTTGAGATGCATACTTGCTATACCCTACCCGGTACCACCTTTGGTGGAAGATAACTGATATTTACTGGGAAAATAACGTTGCATTGCAGATTATTTTCGTCGAGCGATACCTGTGCAATAAAATCTAAATGACAGTTAAGAACGCATAGATCATTGCTTCTGTCACCAGTAGACTGTAGTGTAAACCAGTGGTTCTCAAACTTTTTCATGTCAAGGACCCCCAAAATGATATGAATTTGGCCGCGGACCCCCATCTCAAATATTTTGTTCCAGGGACCACCAGAGGCAAATATTTGAAATGTCTTAAAAATATACATATATCCCAAGGTTTGCACAAATGTTCACGATTTTGAGCTTGTATATCTGCTATTTTTGAATCGCCAAAGTATAAAATTGTGACGCTATGTTAACACATTTTGCTGGGGACCCCCTGGAACCCCCCCAAGTACCCCTGGGGGTCCCCGGACCCCACTTTGAGAACCAATGGTGTAGACAGTGGGGCTCTGATGGAACTCCCAACAAGCGGAATGTGCACTCTGAATTTCCTACATGCACATGTGTGTGCACAAAGAAGACATCTTGACATGGACATAAACACATTCACTTGTTACCTTGTGGAGTGTAGCGTTTCTTGCGGAGTCGCGGCAGGCTGCCGGCGGGTGCCCTCCTCCCGGTGAAGATGGCGTTGACCCGCTGTGCCCACACCTGATGGCTGCCCTCATCCGTCACCCCACAGCGTGGCTCTGCCATCTGACTCAGGGTGGCTCCGTCCAGCATCCCTGTGACGGGCAGCCGGGACAACAACTGGAACTCCCTACAGTACACAGAAGAGCGGTTGACATCATGACATTGGACTTGAACTGACACTTCTCTTTGTCTCTTTGTATTATTTCATTTGTTCTGAAACAAACACATTTTCCTGGGAGTGGTTTTCATAGTCAAAATAGAGGCAATTGTTCTAATAGAATTTAACCACATGAACCCCTAGCATCCCTATTCTGGGGGTCTGGGGGTTAGCATCCCTAACATTCGGCAAAAATAGCCAATCTACATTTTCACATCGCTTTGTGTTGCATCTCGTCGTGAGCTTGTAGATCGGCTATTTTTGGTAAACTGCAGTGTAGAGCGAAAAAAGGAGAGGGCCTACTAAAGCCCCCTGAGGGACTCCAGTCAATGAAGTACATAGAGTTTAAGTGGTTAATAGCAACTGGTACATAATCCCAATAATGAGAGAATCTTTGCTGATCAATATACTGTCCTACTGTAACTGTACCTATGTACCTTTATTGATCCTGAGGGAAATTCAGACATAGATGAAGGTAAGAGTAGAGAGATAAACAAGAATTGTGTATTGAATTCATGTTATGTAACAGTGATTAAAAATAAGACAAAAATACAAAGATATTAAATAGAAGACTAAATTAAAAGTCTGTCCTGGCCAGTTGCACTTGGACTGACCAGGTTAGCATAATGTATGAACCATTAAAATAAATATAGGCACAAGCAATGAACTGCAATTCTTAATATTTCAACTCATGGGTGCAGAGTCAACATAGCTGATTATTCATGTTTGAGGAAAGGGAAAGGTTCAACATTATTTACTTAGTCTGTGGAAAACATGTTTGTGATGTACTGTATATGCCTTTCTGTGACAGTGTCCACAACAAGTGGATGTTCAAACGCGAATAGCATGTTGATAGTATAGTACAGGGGTCTTCAACAGGGGGTCCGGGACCCCTAGGGGGTCCTCAGAGTTACAACAGAGGGTCCGCCAAATCTTTGTGTGATAGGCTCACAACGCCTCGCGCTGCGAAGAGTTATAGGTGTGTAGAGAAAAAAAGAGCAGCAAAAGTTTATGTGAAACACAATTTTATACAATATAGAGGGGGTCCCTGCTTCATCTCTCTCTCAGCTAGGGGGTCCTTGGCCTGAAAACGTTGAAGACCCCTGGTATAGTACACATGACTGTCAGATGCATAGAAATGCTTCCGTGTGATATCTCACACGCTTTTTCAGTCACATGTTTCAAAAATGTAATCTTTCAAACAATTCTAATGGCACAGAAGCTGGCCAGAGGGCGAGGAGGTTCTTGGAATTCCTGGTTGGTTCAGGGAGGGTTCAGGAGGTGAGGGTGTGTTTTACTGCCCTGCCCCGCGCTGCCTTTCAGCCCTAAGGCTAGGCCCACAGGAGCCAACCCCAGTGAGCACTTTAAACAAGGCCAACAGACTCAGAAAAGACCAGTCCTACACTGAAACATTCTTAATTCAACTCTCAGTGTTAAGACGTGACTCAGGGAAATAAGGAACAAATGGAAACATTTACGCTGAGGATTTTACTGTGTATAAGAGGAATCCTTGTATGTACATGTCTAGAAGAAGGGGAAAATGAGGGGGCCTACTAAAACACCCTGAGGGACTACAGTCAATGAAGTATATAGGGTTTAAGTGGTTAAAAGCAACTAGGATATCTTTGCTGAACAATATACTGTAATATACTGTATTGATCCTGAGGGGAATTCAGACATTGATGAAGAGTAGTGAGATGCACAAGACTATTCAATTATTGTTACATAACAGTGATTAAAAATAAGACCAACACAATAATATTAAATAGAAGACTTAAAGGTCTGTCCTGACCAGTTGGACTTGGACTGACCAGGTTAGCATAATGAGTATGAACCATTGAAATAAATATAGGCATAAGCAGGGGATGTCTACTGTGTATAATAGAGGAATCCTTGTATATGTACATGTCTAGAAGAAGCTGAAGAAGTTTGGTAAACTCTTCTCGTACAAGCTTTGCCGTCTCTTCTTCTGTTCGGGAACAACACTTACTTGACAGCTGACTGCACCTCCACTGCATTGTGGAGGTGGTTGTCCTGATGCAGGTAGCCGTACTTTTCCAGAAAAGCCTGCAATCATTAAATCAATATTACATTTAGTGAATCATTTTTGCACAATAACCATGCAACGTACAACATTTGAGTCATTCTGCCTTCTCTATTAAGACTATCAGCAACTGGAATACACCTCCAGCATAAGTTAACCACTTAAACCCCAGCACACGTATTGTGGGGAAAGCTTTTGCAGGAAAATAGCAGATCGACAAGCTCACAACGTGTCGCAACTGAGCTTGTCGGTCGGCTATTTTCTGCGAGTGCCTTCCCCACAATAACAGAAAATACACTAGTATATAGCCCTGAGGGACTCCGCTCAACCATATATGGGGTTTAAGTGGTCAAGGAGTAGCAGCTCGTTGGGCAGCTTCACAGCCAGTGAAAACATGGCTTAAGGTTAAACAAACATGTAATTACTAATATCTGCACTGCATTTGGTTGTATAGCTAATGCACAATTTGAAAGCGCCACACTTAATGCATATGCCTACACTTTATTACCCCCAATGTCTATCATGTGTTGTGAAATATTCGCATTGCTATTGTTGATTTTGCGGTTTATATATGCTTATTAACTGTAGCCTGCCAAGGGACTGCTGATTTATGTCTAACAATAAAGTAACGGTCTAATAAACAAGGGCCACTCTGTTTTCTGTTCAGGCCCAAGAAGACAAATCTTTCCCCAAGTAGCCACTAGACTTGACAGACTCATAGCTAAAACTTCCTTTGGGGATCCGTTTGTGTCCCTGCTGCTGAAGAATATTACAGAGCAATGGTGATGGTCTGTTAAAACAAATCATGTCCCTTTAGGCTATCCCGAAAGGAAGCTACCTCCCTGACTGCTTATGGAAAGAATAATCATAATAATTGTATAAAATTGTACCTATATTTTCCATTTCATTTGTGGCCATCTGTCAGCCAGGTAGTGACATGTGCAACTCTTTATGTTACAAAGATGTGTGTAGGGCTGTATATGTGGTTCCGGACCACCCAACATACATTAGATAAAGATAGACCCTTGGGGCTGTTACTCAACAACCAGGCATCCAGTGATTTGGTAAGTATTTTGAGTTTAAGCCAAGAAGCAACCAACTGCATACATGACTACAGATGTTGATGCATTATGCTTTGTAAGATTAGTATGTTGGAATTTTTATAGTACAATCTCTCGATCCCTCCCCTCTCAGCCTGTACTAGATGAGTTGCATGTTCAGGCAGCTACAAACGGCAACAATTACAGATGTGGTAAAGATGTGATGGAAATTAAAATGCAACCGATGACAGACGTCTATTATATGAGGGGAATGCAGGGCTAAAATGTTCTCTTGCCCCAGAGACAGAGAAAGGCAAGCACAAGGCATGCAATTAATGTCAATCCCATGTAGGTACAGTATTTGTGTCTTAATTGTTGATTTTTGTGTGTGTAATCTCGACAGCATTGCAAATGAGGGTATAAACCTCAATGCTCTTTTCGAGAATAAATAAAGGTTTCAATCAATTTGTCATGTTTTGTTCCTAATTGTGGAAACATGTGTTTAGTTTCATAGCCTACATTTAGCATTGTCCAATAAAGTGAGGCAGGGCCCACAAAAGAGCCGTCAAATTAAACCACTTTAACCCCAACTACAGTTAATAAATTCCAAACATGTATAATGCAGACTTCTTTAAAACAGGGTTGAACTTTAGACTGTCTATATTGTTAACCTGTGCTTTATGGGCAATGACATAGCCTACATTTTACCAGTATTTTCCTCCTGAATATAGCCTACACAAATCTTGCTCTAGTCTACTCTAGACTACAACTCATAGGGGTAAAATTGTTATTCTCTATTAAGTATATATTGTAAATATATACAATATACAATTATACTACTAAGTCGATTTGCCTGATATAAAACTGCTGTCAAAATACATCTTATTAGCTGCATGCAGCCCCATCATTAATCTTAGTGTTGATCAAAAATTACAATTACAGGCAAAGCAGACCACTAGAGACAAGTTGTACTTCGTCGTACAGTTGCATGAAAACAGAGGCTTGCGGTGTAAACGTTGTGAGCTTGTAGTAGATCGGCTATTTTCATTTAACATTACAAGTGAAGTGCATGGTCTGAGTGAAGATCAACCATACAATGCAAAGCGTTAAGTTTCAAATTCGATAACCAGCTCACTAATCATGTCTACTTCTATGCAGTCACGTCTGCGCCTGCCACCAGATGTTTGGGACCATTTATCAAAAATTGACAAACATCGTAGCAGAGGTGTAAAGTAACTAGTACATGTACTCAAGTACAACTTTGAGGTATTTTTTAATTTACTGGAGTATTCATTCTTCAGTACTTTTACTCCACTGCATCTGAGGCAAATATTATACTTTTACTGTACTATACTTATTTGAAAACTTGAAACTAGTTACTTTGTAGATTTTGATTATTACAACATACATTAACCACTTCAGCCTATTCATTTCGGCCATTTGAAAATAGCCAATCTACAAGCTCACAATGTGTTGCATCGCAATGCATTAAGAGCTTGTAGATCTGCTATTTTCGAAACTTTTGTTACTTTGAGTACATTTTGATACCAATACTTTTACTCAAGTACATTTTGAATTCCGGGCTTTTACTTGTGACAGAGTATCTCTACTTGCAGTATTGATGCTTTATTGATAAAGATGCGAGTACTTTTTCCACCACTGTACCTCGGGGTCGGATCCTGCCCGGCGCTCCTCCGTTGTCACCGGTGAACACACGGCTGAGTTCAGGACAATCAACGCCGCTAGAGTCAACCTCCATGTCGGCCAGATGAAGCCGTCACCACGCCGGTCCGGAGGTCCATGGTGCCACAGTAACATCACATCACACGCGGATCACGGGATAGAAACATGCATTTCTGTTCACAGAGCTATACCAATATTTAATTTACAGTGTAATTAATTGAGTGGATAGCCTACCATTATTTATTTTACTGTATCATTAATTGAGCGGACTTAAACTGGACAAGGCAGAGCCGTTTCTTTACTAGATCACTGAAGCAGAGCCGATTCGTCACTGGATCACTGAAAGCAGAGCCGATTCTTCCCTAGATCAATGTAGTGAGACATGTCACCTCTCCATCCATCCCTCTGTAAAGACGGAGACTTAAAGCCAGTACATTAGTGGGGAGGGAGGGCCGTCGCCGCCCACTTACTGCTGGGCTACATAAAACGCTGAAGGCAAAATACCAGAGCATTTCACATTGTCTTCTTCCCTACATTCACCACTAGCCTGCTGTAGCTCTGATGCAACTGGACCTTTTGACTTGGTGGTGGACTGGGGAACATTTCATATTCACAAGTGCAAATTGGCCAGGAAACCACAGTTCAAACACATAACATATTGGAACATTACTTGAAATTAAAAACACAATTCTGGTCCATTTCTTTAGTTGTTATGATACACACACACACACACACATATAGTTTTGCATTCTTGTTTTGTCAATTTGTATCGTCTTAAAGGATATATAATGTATAAATAAAACTTTCCACCATCAGAACGCTTTGGTTTAACAGAATAGTGAGAAGCAAGCTTTCTGCATACCTACAAGAACAGGTGCATAGGAGTAGACCAAACTGGGGCCCAAAACGTACCAGAAAAACTCCCGCACGGTTCAAATACAAAACGTTGGTCGGGAGAACAATCCCCTCCATATCTTTCGTTTCGTAAATGAATGCTCTAGTTGATCACACTACAGCGTCACACAAAATTAGCAGATCCACAAGCTCGAAACGATGTGCGCAGCGTTTTGAGCTTGTAGATCTGCTACTTCTGCCGTTTATTCATTTGAAGCCTGAAAACAGTTTTGGACATAATGGTTTCCACCCAACAGACAAAGAAATAAGTTAATGGGATAGCAACGGAGATATCCTGATGAAGGTCTAAAACCAAAACGTTGCATTCCCCATACAAGTATTTGCTTTTGCATTTGAAGACGTGTGCAGGAGTAAAATGGAATAGAAAAACACAGACACAGAAGATTAAAGATCACGACAGTTTTAATATCTTGAAAAAAAAAAAAACATAACCCCTCCCAAGTAAAACATCGTTCTTACAAAACAATGGGTACGAACTCTAACCTCACAAAAAAACACCTGGACTTAAGATTCTGAGAAACGCATGATGATGTACAAAGAAAAATAAACAAAGACAATAAAGAAAAAACATTCGACCCTATACAGACAAACTGCCAATCCTCAGCCCAAAAGTCCCTGTTCACAGTAGTTGCACATCCCTTCCTCGCCAACAGTGCGACCAGAGGGCGATCCACAGGATACGTTGGCAATGAAAGGTATGCAAATCAGAGTCCTCAATCTTTCTCCCCCCCCCCCCGCCCCCATCTCTCATCCCCTCCTCCCCCCCCCAGCCTCACAACCCTCCCACCACCCCTAATAACCCCTGGGCTGGAATGGAGTTCTGTCAGCTGCATCCCTAGTATGGCCGGTCTCTTCTGTCTTCTCTATGGTCACCTCTGTGGGACAGACGAGGACAAACGCTTTTAAATTTACAACCAGTTCAATGAGACCAGAACACAGGATGAAACATGATTAGAATCTCTTAGCCACACTAACCCCGGCGTCCCCACTTTGGGCAGTTTGTTATAGGCGAAATAATAGCCCAATACAAAATGTATACACGTACACTGCCTTAAGTACACGAACAGCCCAACATTACAGCAAAAATGGATGTGAAAATAGCTGATCTACAAGCTCACAAGTATACGAGTGCCATAAGATTATTAATGGGCTTATACAAAAAGCTTTTTTTCCTCCTCTCTTTTAACCAAAAATGTGCTCCTGGGCTTACTTATGGAATGTTTTGACATGCAATTTTTATTGGTTTTCTGGATCCCTGGCTCCAAGCATGAGATTTAAAATTTAACATAACTCTAGGCTAAACATTTAAGAGTAGGGATGTCCGATATTATCGGCCTCCCGATATTATCGGCCGATATTAGCATAAAAATTGATATCGGGAAAATATCGGTATCGGTTTTTGAAAAAAAAAAAACATTTTTTTTTTTTTGCTTTATAAATAAGTTACAGGAGTTCTTACTGTATATGGTGTGTGTGTGATATGAAATTTGAGCTTACCCTAATCACAATAATCCCCGCATATATCGGTATCGGTTGATATCGGTAATTAAGAGTTGGACAATATCGGTATATCGGTTATCGGTAAAAAAGCCAATATCGGACAACCCTATTTAAGAGCTATGGTATTTATTTCAGACCTCCAACAAGCTAGTGAAGACGATCCTGAAGTTGTGTCAATGCGCCCTCTACTGGATAAGAGTCAAAAATACATTTGAACGGGCACCCAGTGGTTCACACCACACCACCACATGCTGCTGGTCCTGCTCTCAGATCCCCGTCTGAATCCAACCTGAGGCACTTTACTGTCTGCCACCCCCGCCTCTCTCATATGCCCGACTCTCTGTTCACTTTCTTTTGTGTCTGAGTTCACTGTCCCATCTGAATAAAGCAGAAATTGCTAAAAACATATCTTAAAAATAATACATTTGAACTTTGCCAACGAGAGCCAATGCAGCCAACATTAAGGGCAAAATGTGTTAAGCATGTCCTCTTCAACTCACCGTCCTCCCATTTTGTATCCTCCACCTCCGCCTCCACCTCCGTAGCCTCCGCCGCCGCCGCCACCACCGTAGCCTCCGCCTCCGCGGTCACCTCCACGGAATCCCCCGCGGCCCCTGAATCCACCGCCGCCTCTGTCCCCTCCATATCCACCTCTACCACCACCACCACCGCCACGATCTAACAGGATCATTGGGGAAAAATGAAGGTAAATCAATACAGGAAATTCTTTAAGAGACGGCGATTTGAGGATTATTTGCAAAATCAGCGAAGTTTAACCACTTCAACCCTAAAGGTCCTTACACACCGGGGGCGATTTTTTTCATGCGAATAATACGTTTTTTTTTTAAAAACCTTATAAAGTCAATGCAAGTTTCCACATCAGTTACGCCGAGCGAAAAAGCGTCTTATTTATTCGGACCGAGTCCGAATTTTGCGTGTATTCGCATAGTCGCCGGTGTGTAATGACCTTAACAACCATAATTCTGGACATGTCCTATTAGACGAACATTCAGCAAAAATAGCCGATCTACAAGCTCAAACTGAGTCTTAATCGCAGCTCGTTGTGAGCTTGTTAGACCGGCTATTTTTGGCTACGAAATTTGACATAAGAGGGAAAAAAGGAGGGGACCCAGTAAAGACCCCTTGAGGACCCCGGTCAATGAAATATAATGGGGATTAAGAAGTTATTCATTATAAAACAGGCTATATTTCTCAGCTGAGGTAAAGGGTGGGTTTGCTGATTGAGAGAAATTAGAAAATATGTGAATGGATCTGGGAGATGAGCCACTATGAGTAAATGTTGTATAACCACCCTATACTGTATACTATGTTTAACCACTTAAACCCTATATGCTTGTCCGGAGCTTTATAGTACACTACACACATACTGGTTCTTATCAGTGTGACGTTGTCTGATAAGGGGTCTATACTAGTGACTTTCAGCTTTCAACTGTGCATTAAATAAATATCTTCCCTGAAAATAGCCGATCGACAAGCTCACAAGACATGCCCAAAATAGGGACTCTAGGGTTCATATGGTTAAACTGCATTCCGTGGCATTTTTCAATCCAGCAGGATCACGTACCTCCTCCTCCAAAGCTGTCCCCAGGTTTGGGCGCGCCGCACTTGTTGCATTCATACCGCCGTGCGAAATTCATGTTGCCGCATGAGCTGAGAAAAGGGCAAGAGACAGTGTGAGTACCCATCACATTTTATTACTAATGCCACTCATAATGTGATGAGTCATCATGGAAGAGAAACCTTGTGAGTTTTTTTTTTGCCTTTCCCATTCAGGTAAATGTCATATTTAAGAACAGACATCTCTGAACATGACTAACAAACCTATACCAAGAGCCAAACTTTTTGGTTCCATTTATAAAGGTGCAATTTGTATGTTTAATGTCCTTCCTGGGATTCGAAACCCTGGTCTCTCATGTGGGAGACCAAACTCGCCCATTCTGCCAAGACGGAATCCCCGCTTGGCCAAGAGAACATTGCACTTATGAACTTCAACTGATTGTAGTAATATTGCCTGGTGTCCTACCCGACACCAAAGGGCCGGGTCTAACTTTCTCAATGGACGAGCAGGGAGAGTCTCTGCTTTCCTTCATTTCAACCAACATGAATATCACAATGGAGAACCAACATGACAGTGGAATCTCATATACCTGTTGGGACAGGGCCAGTCTCCTCCCTTCACGTCAAAGCTAGGTCCTCCACCTCCGCGTCCTCTAAAACCTGACACAGCAAGAACAACATTATATACCTGCGAGCAAAGTCAAGAGCAAAGTCATTCAAAACGCATCACAACTTGGATACCGCCTGACAGTTACACGTACCACCTCCGCCGCCTCTTCCTCCTCCTCCACCTCTCCCTCCTCCTCCTCCTCCTCCACTAGCACCTCCCCTCTGTGTGAACTCAGCTCTCCGGGTGGCAAAAGACACTTTGATGGCTTTGCCTTGGAACTCCTTGCCTACATGAAAATAAATCAGAATGTTATTTTTACAATTGCTTTGATATAGATTGTGATGCGTGACATCAAAAAGAGCAACAAAAAAGAGTCGATCTATTAGCATTGTGATTTTCTGGAGTCTTAAAAAATGTTCATGATATATGTTACTCAATTGGTTACAGTAGACCAGTGAGGAATGCTCTTGCCTCTTACCATCAAACCATTCAATGGCAGCTTTGGCAGATGGTGGATCTTCATAAGAGACGGTGGCCTCTCCTTTTAGCCTTCCAGTGGCCTTGTCAGAGTAAAGGTTGATCATGAGCTGGCCAGTCTTCTTGTTCACCTACATTAAAAAGAGATCAGTCCTTAAAAGTGTGTTGGTTTTCAAAGGCTGGTGGGGGGGGGGGGGGGGGGGGGGGCGCATCTGTCATTTTTTGATTTGAGCTAAAAATCATTATTTTACACTTTGGCTTTTCAAAAACAGCAGATATACAAGCGCTACGAGCTTGTAGATCTGCCATTTTTTGAAAAATTGTGAAAATGTGTGCAAATCTTTGAATATATATATTATTAAAGCGAACATTTTCAACTCAAATCTTTGCTTCGGGGACCCCCTTGAACAAAATATTTTGAGATGGGGTCTGCGGCCAAATACATATCATTTTGGGGGTCCTTGACATGAAAAAGATTGAGCACCACTGATATAGAAACATACGTTTTTCAGAACACTGCTGGGATTTAGGAGACATGTAGAATCGGCTTCAGGTCTTAATGGGTTAAGGAGATCATTAATACGCATACGTTTTAGAAAATGTAGTGGCTTCAGGTTTCACATTTGCCAGTGAGTGATTGCTTACGAGGCATCAGTGGAACAGCCTCATACAGCAGTGAATGTGAAGAGCAAGAGAGGTGGGGCTGCCTGTGTCAAAATGCATTCTATACTAAATGTATAGTGCACACAGGGTTCAGAGGGTACCATACCTTGATGACACCAATCTGTTTGAAATAGTCGCCCACTTGCTGAGTTGTGACTTCCTCTGACAGTCCTTGAACAAAGATGGTGTTGTTGTCGGAGTTGTCGTCGCTCCCGCTGCTGCCGCCCCCGGCTATAATGGACAAGATCGAGGAGAGACAAACGTTACCAGTTGTACCCAAGTTAGAACCCATATCATGACAAAGTTAGGTGACTACTGCATTAGAATCTACAAAGTATTTGATTAAAGGATAAAGTGACAGTTTAAATTAGCCTTTAGTATTAACCCATTAAGACCTGATTCTTACTAATGTCTTCTAAATCCAGTTTTCTGAAAAACGTATGTTTCTATATCAGTGGTTCTCAAACTTTTTCATGTCAAGGACCCCCAAAATGATATGTATTTGGCCGCCGACCCACAGCTCAAAATATTTTGTTCCAAGGACCCCCCAGAAGCAAAGATTTTAGTTAAAAATGTTCGCTTTAAAAGAATATAAATATATTAATTTGCACACATTTTCTCGATTTTTCAAAAATAGCAGATCTACAAGCTCATAGCGCGGCACTCGGCGCTGCGCTATGAGCTTGCATATCTGCTATTTTTGAATAGCCAAAGTGTAAAATAATGCTTTTTAGCTCAAATGAAAAAGTGACACAGATGCGTCCCAGGTCCTAATGGGTTAAGTTAGCACCCCCACAATCTCATAGAAGTCAAAAGCTTAAATCAAACTGATCCTTACATGGTTCATCCCTTGAACTGTAGTCTCGAGAGCCTGTAACACAGCAGAGTAGAGAATGGAGGGGAAACCGTGAGAAAGGAATCTAACAACATATGCAGTGGTCCATAACAAACAAATACTCATTCAACTTGATTCCTACAAATGTGATGCATAAAGCTACTTTTTTTTGTTTTTTTTTAAAGATCTCATTCAACAAAGTCCATGTTTGTTTACAGCTTCCTGCAGTGTGTTTCGAGACGGTTGCATCATATACCAACACCTTGCAACAAGGACAGAAATTGTTTTTCCTTTGTTTGGAGTTTAGAAAAATAAAAACCACCAGAATGTCTCCAGGTCTAGAATGTTTTACCTTCTTCGCATCAGGCACACATACACCTCCTTCCTTCCTCCTCTGGCATTTTTAACATTCAACCCATGTCCTCATGCAACAGTAGTACCATTATTTTATAACTCAGGCTCCATTGTTCTTTTACCATATTCTGAAGACCATTTAAAAGAAATCCTGTTAACAGGTGGAGTCCCTTGGGATTTGAACATGAAAATGGTGGCATTCATTTTTGTTTTGTTTCCCCCACACCCTTCCTCTCTTGATCCCTCTCCCTCCCTCTGTTTTTTTTCCCTTTCTTCCTTCTCTTTCCTAATATCTAAATTCTCTCCTCCCCCACCGAGACAGTTCTGATGCTCGTCACTTACCACCGAATTTATTGTAGCCACCTCGGTCACCACCTCTGCAGAGGAAAAATTGGAGATATTGATGGCTTTTCCTTTGTCCCAACCGGGAGCTCAAAGCTCCCCTACATCACCATCATCAGTATGCACAGTCCCGCCACGGTGTGCGACTATGGTAGGAATGCCTCACACGAGGGGAATGCGTTAGTTCTTGGACAGTGCAGATCAGTGAACAGACGACTAGACATCTCTGGCTCAACAGAAGCCAAGCTTACGAGTGAAAACACCCAGTTATCGTGTCACTGAATCTTTACACAATTTTGATTGTTTTAGGTTAACCACTTAAACCCTATATACTTACTAGTTGACGGGAGTTCCCCATGGGCTATGCTAGGCCTCCTCCAGTTTTCGTTCGACACTAAATATCTTCGCTGAAAATAGCACATCTACAAGCTCACAATGCGGCGTTACGCAATGCGAGCTTGTAGATATGCTATTTTCGCCGAAAAGGCACACTAGGGTTCAAGTGGTACGGTCAGATTGAATTTAAAAAACAGCCGAGTTGCCATGTTAACGCTGTACATTTTGAGGTAAAAAGGTCCAAATTAGCATTCATGTCTGTGGCACTCGATAAGCGCTCTTCCACCGAGTGCATGTGTACGCTCCTTTAACTGAGGTCCAAGTTTTATGTCAATCACTTTGACACCTGTAGTATAAAACGCAGATCCATGTTAACACATCACACATCTTTTGCCAACGTCAAATATTTACAACACTTTGAATGAAACCTGTTGAATGTTGTGAAGCAGCTCAGAATGTGGCTCCAGTTCTTTAAGTGCATTCGTTTCCAAGGAAGTATTTCATCGTTTAGCAAGAAACTTCTTCATGAGGGGAAACGGCAAAATAGACCAAAAAGAAAATCAGGGTGTATGGCTGCTGCTAATAGTCATCTACAAACAACTGTCCACTGGGAATCATTTACAGCCAGAGCAGTCATGATAGTAAATTGTTTTTTTTTACTTGGATGATGGTCACGTTATATAAATCCATTAATCCAGACATTTCTCTTGTCTGCATTTGATGATCGATTAACCTATAAGGTTATGTATGTACTCTGCGCTTGATGATTCACTAACCAATGTACCTTACCTTACGTACTCTGCGTTTGATGATTCACTAACCTAATGTACCTTATGTATAACAAATTTCCTATGTGACTGACAAGTGGCTGTAATTGCATGGCCTTTTCTTTCACCCGTTTTACAAAAATTGCACTATTTTCAGTAGGGAAAAAGACTTCAAAGAGTGCTCATACCAAAGAACTCTGAGGTCTCGTCAAGCACCGTCTGGCTTCGAAACAACACCGGCCCATTTATACAATTAACTTTAGTTAGAGCTCTCTCCAAACCCCCCACCCCCCCCAAAAAACGAAAAAAGAAATAGCCATTCAAAACAAACTGGCCAATCAACTTCCTACCCTACACAGGCAGGGATGGGTGCATTAACTACTACGTAGTCAGAGGGATATGACATGGGATGGGACGATAATTGATATTGTGATAAAAAGCGCTCACAATTATCATATCGCGGCCTTACACTAGGACAAATTAGCTTTGTTGAGCTGCAAATTCAGTACCACTTAAACCCTCTATACTTAATAAAAACAGACCTGCAATCAATCCGCCAAAAATAGCAGATCTACAAGCTCACAACGCATTGCAGTAGATCGGCTATTTTTGGCAAACATTTCCCCCCACAATAGGGATGCTGAGGATTCAAGTGGTTAACAAAAGTGGCATTTTTTTTTTTTCCCCCGCAATTATTTTTGGCCACAATACTCGTGACATGTCATTTTCATATCGTCCCATCCCTAGATATGACTGCTGTACGATGGGGCCTAGAAAACTCCTGGTTCAACAAGCATGTACCGGTGTCCATCTGAGGGCTCTGCTGATGTAGTAAACCAGTGGGTCCTGAGTGAAGCGCGCAAAGCCCTTTCAAGAACATATCAACCACCACTCAAGAGATAACCCACCACTGAAAATGTACATGCATGTCAGGCGTCCATTAAAAGTGCTTGATCGAGACAATTCTAAATGAGTCGTGTAGGAATAATAAAGAAATATGAATGAAGACAACCAGGGAACTGGAGCATAATGTGGATGGCATGTGGCTTTATCGTGGGTCTATATGGGGATGGAAGGCTCCTACTTGATGGGTGTATTCATGCAATGGCGGGGGGCTTAGATAAGTGACGTCTACTTTGACACAGGGTGTGTGGTACCTTAGGGGCAGTGGCGCTCTGCAACTTACCCCATGCCAGGAGGTCCGCCTCTTCCACCGCGGTCATACCCGCTACTGCGCTCGTAGCCGCCGCCGCCACCACCACCACCGCGGTCACCGCTGCCATAGCTACGGTCACCTCCACCACCATATCCTCCGCCGCGGTCACCGCCATATCCGCCGCCGCGGTCTCCGCCATAGCCACTGCTGCCGCGGTCTCCTCCTCCTCCTCCTCTCCCTCGTCCTCTGTAACCGCCTCCCTCTGAGCGGTCTGAGCTCCCTTCGTCTCGGCCATACCTGCTGCCGCCGCGGCCGCCGCTTTCACCTTCGGCATCACCATCAACACAGACGAAACACACACACACTTTAAATACCATGCGATGCAATGTGCAAGACTATACTGATGAGGACATTCCATAAGCTAAAGCTATACATATTCACAATTTAGGCATTTAGCAGCTCTTATCCAGAGCGACTTGCAGTAAGCAAGGTAAAGACATACACAAAAGCAGAGATGCAGAGTGTGACCCACGAGTCACTAAAAATAGTTTTTTCTTTATTTGATATAATATTCACGGCCATTGTCTATCTGAAGAAGAAAAAGCACCTTCAGTCCAAATCTAATGTTGCCATCTCTCACCCTCCTGACAAAACAAAAGGCATCAACAACCCATTGTGCGTGGCACCTCTCCACATTAGCATGCACGGCCACTGTCTGACGGTCAGGTTTAGCATACTAAAAGGGCCAGTGTAAGGATGGAATGCTTTTCATGCAGTGCCTTGCATGTCTGAGATCTAATTCTGCCAAACCAGCTGAACTACAAGTTCTATATCTCCATTTCCTGTCTGTTCATGTCCCTTGTAGTCACAATATGACAGGTACAATGACCAACGGTTTGAAAGTGGAATTCATAATAATTTCAACGTCTGCATTTGTGAAAGCTGTGCGTAATGGTCATGCTGACCCGCGCTTAATATTGCCAGTTCCACGGCTGACTATATAAAACCAGAATTAGGCAAATATGAGGCTTTATAAAGCTGCCAAAAAGAATGCTCCTGCTTATTTCTGTCCCTGTGCGTACACGGTTTCATTCAATTTGTAGGCGTTTTCCCCAGACCTTAGCATTGGTCTCATTCACAAAGTTGGCTGCATGATAAATGTAACCATTAATCACATCTCCCATTCACCTGAAAGATGAATAAGTGCTGGTGCTAATGGCCATGTGCTTTGTACTATTGTTACGGTCAACTGTATTTAAGTTGGTAGATTAAGTGGCTGTATTCAAAGCCAAACATCAGATATCGCTCATCACACAAGTATAAAGAAAAACAGCTTTAAACATTAGGGCTTTAGTACTTTTTTAAAAATCAGATTAATACAATTGCTCAGAATTCTCACCGTCACTCCTCCTCCCTCCATAGCCGCCACCACCACTGCTAGCGTCTTGAGACTGGCCACCATAGGACCCCTGCTGACCATAAGAACCGCTGCCCGGTTGCTGCCCATAAGAAGCACCAGACCCCAATCCTCCTTGCTGTCCAAAAGACGCAGCCTTGTCGCCATATCTTTAAAAAAAGAAGTGTGTCATTATT
The DNA here is from genome assembly GCF_963454915.1 of Gymnoscopelus microlampas. Taxonomy (NCBI): domain Eukaryota; kingdom Metazoa; phylum Chordata; class Actinopteri; order Myctophiformes; family Myctophidae; genus Gymnoscopelus; species Gymnoscopelus microlampas. The sequence goes on along the minus strand of NC_139945.1, from coordinate 17,519,391 downwards.
ATATTATATTTAAATACAATAGGGAAAACGCCCTACAAGCAAACATGTAATCCACCCATGTGAAAGAAGGAAATAAGCACTGGAATGTAAAACATTGAATTACAAAAACTTAATTAACTACAGTGCATATATGAACAGCTTTGTCAATTGCATTTTCAGCCAACCAAACATTTCACTAAATTGGATAACTTCTTAAAGGATTCACAGTATAAAGATTACACATCAGATGGTCTTTAGCCCTTTCAGTCCGGCAGCAATATTAAATAAATCTAGTCCTCAGACAGTGTAATCCTTTTTTCATTTTCATGTAGAAACCACAAGGGGAAAAACAAATTAAAATCCTGTTTTTTTTGGGAGGCAACAGTGAACCAAAGTCTTTGTGTTCTGTAGGGCTGTCACGATCATCACATTTTACGCAAATAATTGTGATTAACGATTTAATTGTGTTTTTGACATTTAACATTGGAACATAAATATAAATTACATTCGTTTGGCTTTTAGGCGTCGTAAACAAAAAAAAAACACAAGGCAGATAAGACAAATAACTTTCAGAAATGACTGACATATTTAATAACTTTGTACTTTCAAAATGTTTTAAATTGCGAGAAAAGCCGATCTCCAAGCTTGCAACGCGTTGTGAGCTTGAAGATCTGCCATTTCCACTATTTTTTGGGAAAATGTTTGACAAAGTACGAACATTTTTCAACAAGGAAACGATTATGCACCGATAATTGATTGGGTGATTATGTAATAATTGCGACATGCCATGTGATAAATGCCAGTGATCTTACCCAGCTGAATCCTGAGCGGCAGGTGGCGGCTGTCCATAACTGTCATAGGCCGGCTGGCTTCCATATCCTGCAGGCTGTGAAGGCTGGCTATAACTATCTGTGACAACAAACAATAATACATTTAAAAATGTTATATACACCTGTACGTACATACACAGACAAAATGGGCATATCCATTTATATGTTGGCTATTAAAAAAAAAACAGACCTACAAGCTCACGAGCAAGCATGTACATCTGCTTTTTGAATAGTTTTGATTATTTTATCACATAAATATTTTTTCTGAGGGTTCCTGGCACAACATATTTTTAGTCGGGGGTCCTTGACATGAAAAGGTGTGTGTGTGTGTGTGTGTGTGTGTGTGTGTGTGTGTGTGTGTGTGTATATATATATATATAAAACTGTTAAACAGTCCATCATGTATTTAACCAAAAGGGAATATCTGCTGATAAAGTAGGCCAGTAGGTCAATTGATGACCAGTGTTGCCATGTCTGCTTATTATAAGGCTATTATTATAAGACTATGGGCTCGTTTTTCTGTAAAGTCTCTTGTAAATATTGGTGGTATTGTTTCTTTGGGCTTGTCTCTAAAGTGTAGTTGCTCATTTTTGGAATTCCAACTGTTTCAAATATAAATGTCAAGGACCCCCCAAATGAATATGTAATTATAACCCCCCCCAATGTATATTTAAAAATGCTCATGTGGCCTATAGACCCTTCTTTTGGGCTTGTTTCATAGACCTGGTTGCTTATTTCTCACACAACCTGGCAACACTGCTGATGACCGGTCATACCTGATTGTCCCCCATAGCCAGCAGCAGCAGCAGCACCACCGTAGCCCGGACCTCCGTAAGAGCTGCCACCATTACCTTGACCGTAACCCTGAAAAGCACAAAGGACACTTAAGAGGCTATATTTACTCAAAACGGCCTGCTCTACATTAAGTACTCACGAGCTAAACGGGTGATTTGTAGTAAATTGTGAAGATTGTTACCTGCCCAGTCGGCGGACTGCCATATGATCCGTAACTATAATAAGATAACAAAAATAGAAATTAGTCAAATTAGAACCAAAATATTATCCCTGATTATTTCCATTTAAAGTAGTTTTGGTCACATTCCTAAGCCAATAATTTGAGTAGAACACTCTTTGAGTCACCTTCTGACTACCGGAGACTCCGCCAGTCATCAAATTATTGGTTTAGGAATGAGACAAAAAAAAAACATAAATTCATGGGGTGTGTAATGGATAGAAAATAAGTACTGTTTTTGAGTGAACTAATCCTTTAAACTTTGAGACTACTTATAAAAGAAAATTCAATTTAGTGTAATAATACCTTTGTGCCGCACCGGGCTGACCATAGCCCGAATCTGTGTAAAAAGAAAAGTGAGATTATTATTAGGCTTTGGAGATATACATGACATGAGAAAAACCTCAAAACCACTCAACCCTGTTGATGTGCATGGCATTCAAACAGAGCTGATGCCCTGATCTGTGTTGTGTTAATTTAAGCTCGCTTGCCCCTGAAAAGAATCAGATCTGTATTAACTTTCAGATCTGTGTTCTTTTACGGCAGTCGACACCGTTGTACTACGAAGTATAATAAAACGAGGCCTCCATCACCACCACGCCGTGCGGCGAAAATGGCGGTGAATTTCCACCGGGGTTTAGACTAGTACCTGGATCACAATACATAAAACATATATAAATAAATAATATTTATGTACAATTGACACAGTTAGTGTCAACAGCGTCCCCACGGGCGACCGTTTACACGTGTTTCACATGTAATCTAATCTCCGTCGCTCTCATTCAGGGCAAACAAAAGAAAGCCGGGGTCACAGTCAAGACCCAACAAAGATCAGCTAGCCGTTAGCAGTAGCACGCAGACACCGTTCAAATCACCAGCTAGCCTACATTAGCCAAGGAGTGTTGCCATGTCCGCCTATTTTCAGAGACTTTGGGCGTCGAATATTTCTGTACATTTGTTTGTAAATATTGGTTAGATGCGTCGGGTTGCGGTTTTATGGACTTGTTTCTTAAGTGTATAGTTGCCCGTTTCGAATGTTTTTAATTATTTTTTGAACCAGTGTTTTTTCTTAAATGTTGTGCCAGGGAGCATTTGTATTAGATTACATTTTATTGTAAGTTTTTGAAAATAGCAGATCTACAAACTCATTGTGAGCTTGTAGATCGGCTTTTTTCAAATAGCCGACGTATATACGTTTAAAAGAGCTCATGTAGTCAATATTAACTAATTTTGAGCTCGATTCCCTGGAACTGGCTGCTTATTTTTAACAAAACATGGCAACACTGCCAAGAAGTCAACCTCACACACAAACCAACACTCCCGTCGGATTATTACAGATAACCAATACGACGAGTCAATCATTACAGAACGTAATGGCATAATGTAACATTTAACAATGTCTATAATACAATTTTGTTTTACATTAAGCCAATGCAAAAAACAACCAAAGAGAGCAACGCGCGTTACGTTCCACGACATAGCCCGAGCCCCGTGGCCTCGCTCGCGCGGCTAGCTAAGCTAACGACTAGCCATGCTAAGCTAACGGCTTTTGATGCCATTTCTAACAGCGGTGCCTCCATGCATACAGACACATACATACATATCACCTGAAATGTGTGTGTGTGTATATGTAAATAACTTGGTGCAAGAGAAAATGTCTTACCAGAAGCCATTGTGCTTCCTCGTATGTCTTAAAACCACAAGAAGTTCTGTCTGCAACACAGTCGCACTGTATTAAAATCGTGGTATCATCAACACAGCAGCGACGACGAACGGATGCAGTCAAGAGAGCAGCAAGCACACCAAACCACTTCCTCTTTGGAGAGATTCTTCTTCTTCTGGTTCTAATGTCGGTTTCCGGCAAGCTGTACACTGGAGTGAACGCGTTAATGCTGCCCCCCACAGACAGTGGTGGACATAGCATGTACTCAAGTAAATACTCAAGTATTATTCACATAGGCTTTCATTTGTTGAAATTTAGAACATTTTCCCCCAAAATGTAAACAAAAAAAAAAGTAGAAAAAAAGAGACAACATGATGGTGGGGGTTTCAGGTTCTTGTGCACCCCTAGAAAAAAGAAAAATAACTATACGTACAAAGTCGATGGTAAATAGTTGTGGGTCGGAGAGGCTTATTGTCAGAATCAGCCAATAACACAGGATCCCTATTACAATGCACTAGACCCCTGGGAGATGGATTGCTGAGGTGGAGCGCCACACCTACCATCAGCTCCCAGTGCGCTGCGTTGGCGGAGCCCGGGATTGAACGACGAGAGCTCTACCGACTGAGCTACCTGGATACAGAGACAATAAGAACAGTATGGTATGGAGACAGAAAGTAAAAAAGTGCATCAAATGAAACCCTGTTTGGCGGTCATTGTCACATGACCTAATTTGGTGGCATTTTTCTTTTCTAGTTTTATTTGAAATAGGCCGATGCCCATTGGGGCATTGGGAATGCATACCCCTCCTGTTATGCAATACCTGTTGTACCCCGTTGTACCTGTCTGTCTGTCTGTCTGTCTGTCTGTCTGTCTGTCTGTCTGTCTGTCGGTCGGTCGGTCGGTCGGTCGGTCGGTCGGTCGGTCGGTCGGTCGGTCGTTCTGTCTGTGTTCCTTTTTTGCTCATATAGATGATAGATCTCTGTATCTGTCGTCTATCTGTCTGCTTGTGACCCATTTATGCCCATATATGGAGATCTCTGTATGTGTCTGTCTGTGTCCCTTTTATGCCCATATATGGACACCTCAACCGCTGATCCGACCATATATGGGGATTTGCGTATTCAGCACATTTTTTTGGGAGAGCCGACGATCCGACCGACTTCACCTCGGGTCCTCAGCCACACATGCACCAAGTTTGAAGTCGATCAGTGGAATGGTTCTGAAGATATGCGAAAGACAGATACACACACACTCACACACACACACAACATCATAGTTGTTGACTGACGTCATATTGATCAAGTCATCGACCTCTAATGGTGGTCGTTGCCCGCGTATGACAGGTAGGCATACTGTACTAGACACATTTTTTTAACTAAATGAAACTAAATGTATTTACAAAACTAACTAAAACAAACACAAGCCTAGTATTTTCTGTGGATATTAAATCTATCATCCAATTTTTTTTTGCTTTGCCAGTTATAACTGTAAATATTTATCTTCTTTTTTCTACAATACTGTTTCTGATCTTTTTGAATCTCCCTGACAAATGCAATTAAAAATAAATTAAAACTAATAAAACCTATTTATAAAATAAAAACTAAACTAACAAATCCACTTTAAAGACTAATTAAAACTAAACTGAAAACCAATGGAAATTTCTAAACTATTTTAACCTTGTGTACTAGTTAAACACTTAATGATACAGTATATACAGTATTTCATTGACCAGGGTACCCCAGGGGTCTGTATTTGGCCCCCTCCCCTCTACCCCAGATCTATTTGCAGAAAATAGCCGATCAACAAGCACACAACACATCACATTTGTGACGCGTTGTGGATAGGCTGAGCTTAGATAGGCTATTTTCACAGAATGTTTGACAATTTTTGCTGAACGTTCACCTATTATGATGCCCAGAATGGAGACTCTAGGGTTGACGTGGTTAATTATCATTAGAACTGATAGTCTTGCCCAAATTTGTAGTTCCACACACCTCCAGACTGGCCTCAGAGAGTACATCTCATAGCCTGGAGCCTTGGCACAATATACTGAAAATAATTAGCATTAACACTGTTCCAGTGTGCAAATCAGTTTTTGGGCTCCAAGTACATGACGTCATATTGATGATGAACAAACTCGGTTGTTTATTTGACTTTAACTGCTATAATCGTAGAGATGAATAATAAGATTGCCACATTATAATGCCACATTTTTGTCTCATTTGTTTAATTGTTTAATTAGGTTATTTTAATCTAACAGGACTTGTTTGGAAATCTGGTTATATTTTTGCAGAAATATAGAAAATCTTAAATAGTTTAAAAAACATTCAAGCGCCAGTGTATGTATAATTTAGAAACAAGTGATCCGACCACCACGTCCACGGCTTGTCAACTCAGCATTTATAGAAGGATAAGTGCATTTTACTGGAATTTATAGATTCCAGAATCTATCTGTGCATCTCTCGATGGCCTCCAAGTAGGCCTACTCACAATGGATGCTTATGTCATAGTACTACTGATGCCATAGTATAGGCCTACTACTGACATAGACTGTCCCCCATGTAGGCTACTCTAACCTCTGAAATGAACTGAGCTCTCTCAAATTGGTGCGTCATAATCTCATAAATGACTGATGCAATAGACTGGCCTCCTACTATAGTTTTCAGATAATGGATACTGCGGCCAAGTACTTGGACATTGAGTACTGCACTAGTAAGGATATGTTCATAAGCCACCTCAAAATTAAACATGCATTAGTAACTAGGACAGCATTTGCTGTCGTGAAACTGCAACCTCTTGGTAGTACATGAACACAGTAGGCCTACTGTGTGGGTTGGGAATGTGATAACATTCGTGAAATCAGTTGCATCTGTGACTAGAACAATTTCTGGGTTATATGTGTACGTTCAGAAAGAAACAGCATAATGCAATATTATTCTTGTGCTCAACTCACTGAACCTTTTCCCCAGTTCAGTGACACTAGAGGTTTAAGATGGCCAGAAACAGCACCTGACATAACACCAACTGGACTAGTTCATGTTTGTGATTGAAATTACACCCACATGGAAGAACTAGCTTGTTTAATGTTTAGGATTACATAGCACACCCACTTGCAGGACTAGCTAGTTTATATTTGACTGAAATAGCCATTAACATTGCAAATAACATTAACTTCCAAGACTTCAAATCCGCCACGTCGCAGATGACCCGAGGACGTCGAGTCAGTCGGATAGGCGGTTGTGCAGAGCCACCAGAAAAGGCTCTGGCCGTGGCTCAAATGATCCAATTGATTACCATGGCAACCCCAGCCTAAGTTTGATTTGGCTAATTCAATACTTAGTCAGTCCACTTTCCACAGTCAGTTTGTACTCTTCAGACATTCTCCACACATTATCCATAGACGTTTACCACTGCACAAGGACTGTCCAGAACCATCCATGGCCATATACTGATAACATCAGGGATCTCCATATATGTGCATAAAAGGGACAAGGACAAACAGATATAGAGATCTCCATATATAGTATGTGCATAATAGGGACACAGGCAGACAGATACTGCAGATAGAGATCTCTATATATGGGCACAAAAGGGACACAGGCAGACAGACGGTTACAACGAGTACTCTGACAAGGGGTATAATGGGTATTGCATAACAGGGTGGGGCATGTATTCCCTATTTGCATCGTTTTCATCTTGCCTCGTTCCCGAGTAGGCCGGTGCCCAGTGTAGTATCAATTAAATGAGGAACAAGTGGAATTTAGTAAATCATTTTGTGGATGTGTCTGTTTGTTTATGAGAGGTCCAATGGTATCGTGGTATTGTTAGGATAAGTCTGACTTGTTAGGACCACTAAAGCACCCAGGAAAAGGATCTGTTTCAAAGAGCTTGGCTCCAATCCTTGGTTGCGCAGGAATCTTTGGGAAGTCTGTCCATGGAATCCTCGAGCTAAACGTGCTCTTACTGTCATGAAGGGACAGACAGTCAGAATACTGGTTGTAAAAGTGGATCTTTTTTGGAGCTAGAGGACTGAAGCATGCTGCGTCTCTCTGAGACCTTTCATCTGTTGGAGAAAAAGGAAATACAGGAGTGTTGTGGCTGTGAGTCATGGGTAATTTATCTGTGCACCTGTCACCCTGAATTGAAGAGGTGGCCTGCAGCTTGGAGGAGGGTGTGTTAGATTTGCTGGTCTTATTCTCAAGCTTACCTCCCTGGATGATAAAGCCCTTTGGAGAAGAGTTTGCAGCTGATTTCATTGATGGTCTCCAAGCCTTACTGGTCTTCCTGGGCTTCCTTTGTTTTTTCTTTGACTTGCCAGGTTGACTAACACACCCAGGGAATGAAATATTTGGTTCAACATGAGGAAACACACGATCAGTAATAGACGTGTTGCTGCTGTAATCTGTCTCCTGCACCTTTTGGCGTTTGCGGCCGACTTCCTCCACATCCTCCTCACCATGGCTACGTTTATTCATTGACCAGGAAGGACGACTATTACTCGTTTCACCCTTACACTTATCTCCCTGTATGATAACTTCCTTTGCGGGACTAATTTCACCCTCACACTTATCTCCCTGAATAACTTCCTTTGAAAAAGGACTCATTTCACCTGTAAAATCTCCCTGACTGATAACGTCCTGTGGAGGACTCATTACGCCGTCACACTTATCTCCCTGAATAATAACTTCTTCCTTTGGAGGAGTCATTTCACCTTCACTCTTATCTTCATGAATGATAACTTCCTTTGGAGAACTCATTTCATCTCCCTCAGTGATAATTTCCTTTGGAGGACCTGTTTCATGTTCACATTCATCTCCCTGAATAACTTTGTTTGGAATATGACTTGTTTCATCTTCACACTTAGTTCCATGAATGATAACTTGCTTTGGAGGACAAATCTTTCCCTCACACTTGGCTCCCTTGGCTCCAAGCGCTTGGGACCCTTTCCGCCCTCTCCGCCCTTTGGCTTTCTGCTGCCCTCTCCGCCCTCTCCCACTTATAGCTGCAAGTGGTGAAGGCCGGTGAAAGTGCTTTGTTTGGGCAGAGATGTTAGAGACCATTGGTTGTTTTGGGCCTACGTAGTCAGGCCGTTGCCAGTATGCCATTGCAATACCTTGAAATGGCGCTGAAAGTGGGAGAGGGCGGTGACAGTGCTTCCCTTGGCCTGAGATTTTAGAGACCTTTGGTGGCTTTGCGCTGAAGTTTTGGTGTTGCCAGTGTGCTGCTGAATTACCTTGATATGGAGCTGAAAGTGGGCTAGGGCCGTGACAGTGCTTCATTTGGCCAGGGCTGTTTGATGGGTTTGCACCAAAGTAGTTAGGCCGCTGTTGCCAGTATGTTGTTGCATTACCATGATATTGAGCTGAAGGTGGCATAGGGCGATGACAGTACTTTGCTGGGGAAGATACCTTTGCGCCTGTGTAGTTAGGACATTGGCGGTATGCCATTGCATTACCTTGATATGCCATTGTATTACCTTGATATGCCATTGCATTACCTTGATATGCCATTGCATTACCCTGATATGGAGCTGAATGTGGGCTAGATCTGCGAAAGTCCATCGTTTGGAACTTCATTGAATTAATTAAGATTAATCAATCTACAATTAGTTCTGTTCTTTTCTAATAAAGCCTTTGGAGACCAAATACTGATTCCTAGTCCAATACACATATACAGTAATAACATCTACAGAGGTCACGACTATACTGGCATAAGACCAACTTTGGAAAGCATATAAATGTAGCCAGTGCTACAATATGACATCACAGTGACGTGGTCGAGTCTGGTTGGTCAATCAAGACGCTCTTCTACTGCATAACAGACCTCGATCTGTTCTGCATAAATTTGCATTGCTATGGGTGCAGTTCTCACAGTACCCGCATCAGTTATCTATGATGTCAGTATACTATGAAGTCAGTCTGGACTAATTGACTACACCTGCTTTCATTACAACCATATATAGAACATAAGCAACAAGTCTGTCTTCAGGTTCCTCTTACACAGTCATCCATATCTGTGTTTGACCAAGACAGCAGCCATCATGGTTCATGCACAAAGGGCGTGTGCTGCCCTGGGTGCTCGCCGCTTTGTAACATCTGCACAGTTCTACACTGCTATGCCTCATCACAAATATAGGACGCGAGAGCCTTAAAGGGATTTGTCTTTGTCTCCGCCAGGAGACTATGTTTTCGTTCTCGTCCTTCCGTGTGTCCACCAAGCTAACATTGGTCAAGCTTCATGTGACACGTGACAATATGTTGAAAGGGTGTGCTTTGATTGGCTAGTGAGACGCATGATGAAATAGAGACCTATAAATAGGTGTGTCACTTCAAAAGACCATTTATGTCTTTTGAAGTGAGGTAAGACAGGATTAATAAGGAACAGTACTGGCGGAGACCTGTGCTCCGAGGAGCACATTTTCAAAAAGATTTTGGGTCATTTTATCGTCTACTCAGGCTTTTGTGAGCCCCCCAGACAGTTTTTAGTTCCTTGATTCAGTATTTAGATATTTGATATTCATTTTATCAGACACGCCCCCTTCCTATACAAACCCATTATAACTTCAAACTCCATTTTTAACATGTTAGATTCATCAAAAACACCCATCCTTGGTTCTGGTGACTAATCCTGCCCTCCTAATACGTGAAGGGGCCGTGATTCCTTTTTTCATTTATTTTATTTAATCTTTTTATTATGTATTACATTTTTTTCATTTTCCCCAAAAAATATTTAAAATAAATGAAAAAAGTAATTGAAAAAACACGGTCTCCTCACGTATTAGAAGGACAATATCACCAGAACCAAGGACAGGTGTTTCCGATTAATCTAACATGAAGTTGAAGTTACAATGGGTTTGTATAGGAAGGGGGCGTGTCTGATAAAATGAATATCAAATATCTAAATACTGAATCAAGAAACTTAAAAACTGTCCGGTGTGCTCCCAAAAGCCTGAGTAGACGATAAAATTATCCAAATTTTGTTTGAAAGTGAAATATCCCTTTAAGATTTTGGTGTCAGGATAACAACCTCCATCTCGCAAAAAAAGGAGATGACTGGACTACAATTTAAGCATTTACCAGATCTATGCTCTTGTGTCTCTGAGTATGACTCTGTAGCTTATATCTAAATAATATACACAGCATGTGTTAACAATGAACCAATATACCCTACATCTGCATATGTCCCTGGGGGGACTAGGGAGAAGAGTCTAGGTCACGTGGAGCATTGGGCCAGGGTGTTGTAGGGAAGAGAGCTGCGGGGAAAGGGGTGTAGGGGTGGTGGGATCACATCCTGGAGGTAGGGGGGTTCAATGCCCTTGATTGCCTTCACAAAACACTATGACTATGATGAATCGACAGCAATCGGAAGCCAGTGAAGGGAACGCAGAAGAGGTTGAAGACCAGGCAGGCATGCAGCGGAATTCTGGATCAGTGTGGGTGACTGAGAGAGCATGCTGCTGATGCTGGCACTTGGCAGGTGCCATAATGGGCAGTTGGGTGGGCACGCAAACACACTACTCAAGTTGTAAGGACTGACTTGAAGCACTTACAGTATTTAAATGATATATATTTGTATGTAAAAAAAATAAAATAGGCTACAGTATACTTATCAGCTTAAAGTACATACATTAGCCCTGTTAGTCAGATGGCTATATAGGAGGGGCATTGTACTGTATAGGCTGAGGGCCCCACATATTTTAATGTACTGTTAACCTATACACAGTTTAGTAAATTGTTGATCAGCCTCGCAGCCTAGGAACCCCAGGTAGCCAAAGGCCCCTTGGCACTGTCCAAAATCCGCCCATGTAGGGAGTTGCGGTAGTCAAGCCTGGTGGAGATGACTGAGGCTTAGATAAGGAGCTTGACATCCTGGTGGAAGGGCGTTATGATATATTTTAGGCTTGACGTCCTTGAAGACCCAAACATTCGGTTTGTACTGATTCTCTCTTATTTGCATAAGCATATCAAGGATATATCAGGACACTGTATGCCCAATGATATGAGATGCAACAGTTGTTTGTGAGTAGCCTACAACTTATTTACATTTTAAAACATCATGACATTTGATTGTGTTGTGTACTTATTCATATCATACTCTGCTATTTTCTGTTCATTTCTTCTTTTGTTTTCTTCTTTTTTTTGGGCCTTTTTCTGCCTTTATTTGTGAGGAAAGTAAGCTGACATGAAAAGGGGAGAGAGATACGCAGCAAAAGGCCATAAGGATTGGGAGTCGAACCCACGACACGCTGTCAGACTGGATTATACCAGTTTAGATGTGGTATGCGACTGGACCGCTAGGCCAACGGGCACCCCTTCTGTTCATTTATATATCTCTTATAACTCATATCTCCTGGTCACATAATTTGACCAGTACATATATATATATATATATATATGTATATATATGTATATATATATATACATATATACATATATACATATATATACATATATACATATATATACATATATATATATATATATATATATATATATATATATATATATAAATATAATATAAATATAATATGTACATTTATATAAAAATGTATCTACAACGACGAATGACACATATACATTATATATAAAATACATATGTATATATATATGGGTCATCATCATCATCATCATCATCATTGCCATGTGTGAGCGTAAGGTAAAGAATAATACACTGTGTCTTTAAAGAGTACGGCCCATGTTTCAGACCAGAGGGGTGCATTAAAAAACATTTAATTCATTTTCCGCTTCGTTGCGCCCACCTCGAGTGCGCAATATTTTCCGGAAAACGACTACTTACGATTATAGTTTATATTTTTCCTATTGTTTACGTTTATGAAACACATAAAGGTATATTTTCTTTGAAATGTAACTCGTTCATAATCACTTGACACCCCTGCGCATGTGTGGCGCTCCTCGGTTGCCCCGGAAGCAGCAGCAGCAGTAACAACCAACAGTGTTGCCATGTCCGCTTATTATAAGCGACTAAGGGCTTGTTTTTCTGTAAATTTGCTTGTAAATATTGGTTAGTTGCCGCCGTTTGCGTTTTTTGGGGCTTGTTTCTAAGGTGTAGACAGTTGTTTATTTGGGCTTGTTTCCTAATGTTGTTTAAACCGGTGGGTTTCAAACATTTTCATGTCAAGGACCCCAAATGTATTTGTCTGCATATATTCCAATTTGAAAACATTTTGTGCAGGCAGGACCCCCGTTATCCCGTACCAGATTTGTGTTGTTAAAATGTTTCCAAAAATATGAATATGCTTTTTTTCCCCAAGATTTTTTGGAAAATAGCAGATCTGCTATTTAAAAAAATATCCAATGCATATTAGGTTTAAGTTTAAAGTGCTCATGTGTCGCTTCTTTTGGGCTTGTTTTCGTAGACCCGGCCGCTTGTTTCTTTCGCAAAACCTGGCAAAACAAAATCATCCATCCAAGCCTCGGGTGTGTGTTTGTGTGGAAGTGATTTCACCCTCCGAGGCTCCGCGTCCCGTCCCGGTGAGGTTAAAAACATAAAAACCAAGGTAAGATTTATTACAATTGCATTTTTTAAGGCACCGTATGTATTAGTAATGTGGTGTCTGCCTACTTTAATGTTTAACTGAAGAAACGGACAGAAGATATGCGTGTTGTGTTGTTACGACTTGGGACGTTTTAGCCTCAATGTATTGATATTCCATCCTCGCGCTTTGAGACAATAAAAGGAAAGAAAAGAGAACAGATCTACAAGCTGTGACGCGTTGTTAGCTTGTAGATCTGCACAAACGACACCGTCGTACTACTCCTTATATAAATGAAGCTATTGAACGCTACTGCTGTCAACAGTGTGTAGAGCAGTGTTGCCATATTTTGCGAGAGAAATAAGCAGCCAGTTCTAGGAAACAAGCCCAAAAGAAGTGACATGAGCTTCCAAACAGAAAAGTCCTGTCTGATTGTGTAAAACGACGTTAAACTCACTAACATTGCAGCAGCTGTATGAAAAGCTTGGATTATCCTCTCTCTATCTGCATAAATGTTATGAGCTGCTTTATGTTAATACATTCCGTGCAGGTGATTATTTTAATTCTAACTGTTGGAGTTTGGAAGCGCTTGTTGTAAATCACTCAATGGTCTTGCGTACCACCCGTTTCTAAATGTCACATAATGCAGGAGGCAGCAGGACGTTGAAAACGAGCGCTTCCAACCTCCAACACTTAGAAAAATGATTACCTGGCACGGAATTTATTGACAGAAAGTAGCGTTGGATGTTTATGAAAGAAACTTAAATTGCAGATAGAAAGTGGATAATTTAAGCTTTCCATACAGCTGCCTTGTTGGTGAGTTTAACGTCGTTTAATGCAGTGGTTTTCAACCTTTTTCGCATCAAGGACCCCCACATTGACAAACATTAGCCCAGGGACCCCCATTTGAAAAGATATGCCAGGGACTAAACCATTTTGATTTATTGGGGGTCCCAATCTACACTGTATCACCATCATCAGTGTTCATTTAACTCTGAGAGTGTACAAATGGAACCAAACTTTAGAAACTAGCCCACAAAACAGCAACCCTCAAATCTACCAATATTTACAAGCAACAGTACAGTAAAAGCAAGGCCAAAGTCGCTTATAATAAGCGGACATGGCAACCCTGGTGTAGAGCCGTACTAACAGTCAGCCATAGAGGATAGAGCCAGCTAGCTAGCTAAACAATAGAAGCCACGCATAGCTTTGTGTGTGTGGCACCAGACAATCGGTTCGAACCCCGACTACCGGTCCTGGCTGCTCTCATAGGACCAACCCCTGCCCTGAACTGAAGATAAACGTGGTGTTCTGTGGTTCCGTTTCGGTTCGATCTCTGCAGTGAAGGAGGCTGTGTCACGTCAGCTAAGAAGCTAAAAGGCTCTTCAGTGTTGATCTGTATGCTAGCTACTGACTGACTAACTGACTGACGCAGCTACTTACGTGTAACAACTAGGTTCATATAAACATCCTCGTCTGGTGTGTAAGTGTAAGTGGTGGAAAAAGTACTCAAATTCTTTACTTAAGTAAAAGTACCAATACTGCAATATAGAAGTACTCTGTTGCAAGTAAAAGTCCAGAAATCAAAATTTACTTGAGTAAAAGTACAAAAGTATTGGCATCAAAATGTACTTAAAGTACCAAAAGTAAAAGTACTAAATATTTGAAAATAGCCGATCTACAAGCTCGCGTCGCGATGTGACGCATTGTGAGCTTGTAGATCTGCTATTTTCAAATAGTCTAGGTATAAAATAGGGTTGAATTGGTTAATGTATGTTTCATTATATCTGAAAAGTAACTAGTAACTAAAGTTTTCAAATAATTGTAGTGGAGTAAAAGTACAATATTTGCCTCTGAGATGTAGTGGGGTAGAAGTAAAAGTATTGGAAATTGGAAATACTCAAGTAAAGTACAAATACCTAAAAATTGTACTTAAGTAAATGTACTTAGTTAGTTACTTACTGACTGACGCAGCTACTTACAACAACTAGCCTGGTTCATATAAACCTCCTCGTCTGGTGTGTAAGCCCATAGCCCAATGTCACAGTTTTCTGCTTCTCATGCATGTGCGTGTGTAAGGCTAGGCTATCTATATACTTTAAGTACATTCTTATACCAATACTTTTGTACTTTTACTCAAGTAAATTTTAAATTCCGGACTTTTACTTGTAACAACGTACTTCTACATTGGAGTATTGATACTTTTACTTAAGTAAAACATTTGAGTACTTTTTCCACCACTGTATATTATTGACTTCATTGATAAGTGAGTCACGTTATGGTGCTAACTAACTAACTGATGCAGCTACTTAGAACAACTAGCCTGGTTCACATACCTCCTCGTCCGTTGTTGCAAGCCCATAACCCAATGTCACAGTTTTCTGGTTTTATGTGCGTGTATACATAGCTATTATATCTATATTATTTTACTTAATTGATAACTGATAAGTGAGTCGTGCTAACTAACTAATGCAGCTACTTGGAACAACTAGCCTGGTTCATACAAACCTCCTCCTGTTGTGTAAGACCACAACAAAACCCAATGTCACAGTTCTCTGCTTCTCTGGTTTTATGTTTGTGTATATATTGCTATTATATAGCTAATAGCTATACTATTGACTTAATTGATAAGTGAGTCACGTTATCGTGCTAACTAAACGAAACCCCCTTTTCTGTGTACACGACAGCCAGCTTTACAGCTTTATCCTATTAACGTGGTCTACCTCATGATGAAAACATGTCCCCTGTGTGTTAAATCTCTCCTAGGGATCTATCTGTCTGAAGATCTGAAGCAAACTACTACTGCTGCCAAGGCCTGGCTGACATCAACACAGTCTCACAGACGCTGGACAAACTTGTAAGTGAAAAAAATAATACAAGTAAATAAATGTCGTCCAAACGATTCCCTTACATTATATTTTGCTCATTGCAGAGAGAAAAACCTCAACAAAATCTTGTTCACTCATAAGTTTGTCTAAGCATACACAAGTCTGATATTGACTTGACTGATATTTTTCTGAAGGCTAATTTATTCTTCTATATTTTCTTTTTATAGAATTTGATAGATTTGAATGGACAAGGAAGCCACACATATACAGGTATGTTAACTACATTTTGAGTATGATTTGTCCAGTGGAGATGAATACTAGAACGCTCGGCCCAAAACACGCTCGCCCCGGGGCAAATCCGGCGACCTCCGAACAGTCACCACCAGGTGTCCTAAACGTAACCTCAGTAAAACTATGCCTAAACCTAACCCCATTCCTAAACGTAACCTCAGTAAAACTATGCCTAAACCGAACCCCATTCCTAAACCTAAACGTAACCTCAGTAAAGCTTAGCCCCTTTCGGGACCCTGTTTACCTTTTTTTATGCGCACCGCGAGCGGACTCGCCTGTTTGTATTGGCCAGTGCGCTCAGTGCTATATTTCCGAATGCACCCAAAAAGCATGTACAAGCTCAGCCAATCAGAGGCAGTAACGTAGGAAGCGCAGCTAGCCAATCACAACGCAGGGGCAGGGACAACACAGGGACACCAGAGGCAGCTCCACGAATCATGTTCAACCCAGATTTGGCTCAACAAAGGGAATGAACTCGTTCTCATGCTATTCAACACAAATGTGGAATGCCCTACCAAAAGGAGTAAAGGAGTGTAAAACCCTACTCACTTTCAAAACTGCCCTAAAGATACACCTTCAGGAGGCTGCAATTCGAAAATGGCCCCTGTCTAAGCTGATTGTATGACGTTCTGTATAGTAGTGTGTATATCTGTCTGTCTCTTATATGTCATCATGATTTGTGTGCATGGGGATCTCATCTTAAACAAGCTCAGTGCTTAATGAGTCTTCCAGTTTAGTAGACCTTGTATTGTGAATTTGTACTTCCATGTACTGTTGTTCTCATGTCTTACTAAATAAAGTACATCAATCAATCAGGGAGGCAGCACATGGGAAGTGGGGAAGAGTGTAAGAGAGAAGCTAAAGTTGAAAAAAAATGATTAAAAATGTTTAACGGCAACGCCGATTAACGCATGTTTCCGCGGGAACCTACTGCATTTGGGGGACCTTTGAAAAATCTCTGCATTACTTAAGCTACGTTATATTTGTCCGCAACCAGACAGTCCCAGACAAAGAGAGTGGATTGACTGTCAAGTAGCCTCAATCTCCAGGCTTTCTTTCCTTTCGCGTTTTGCTCAAAAAGAAAGCCTGGACCAAGCTGTTGAAATTTCTGGCATAGGAAGTGGGAGTCAACCTGTTATTACGTCAGGGCTCTCAATCATAGATATAGAAACCTAGATACCTCATTGGCCTCTGCAGTTCGTTGTAGCGACTGGTATCTCAATACAAGGCTCTTCCGCAGGGCTGTTTGACTACTGACCAATCACATCGCGTTAACTACTGGCCAATCACAGCGCGCCTAACTGACTAGTTGCTGCACGGCTGCCTCTTAAGAAAAGACCCGCCCCACCTGCCACTGATTGGCCTACCGAACGCCCCCTTCTGTGACGCACACGGAAGTTTCCAGCTTGCCCTGTTGAAGCGGAAGGAAGTGGAAGACTAGCCCAAGCCTTATATGGGCTAGCCCTGCGGAACAAGGAAGCGCGCCCGAGATACGAACGCTTCAGAGCCGAAGGAGGCGTCTACCTTTATATGTCTATGCTCTCAATGCTGCACATTGGGGGAGGAGGGGCGCGGGGCGGGTGCACAGATCGATGAACCAATGGGAGCCCCCGGTTGTTTTCACCGGAGATTTTGAATCCGACCCTCTAGACCAGATATCGGAGGCGCTGGGGCAGGCTAACTGTCAAGGGACCCTGGATACCGCCTTCCCAAATACAAAAAAGGTAAACAGGGTCCTGAAAGGGGCTAAGTAAAGCTATGCCTAAATCTAACCTTATTCCTAAACGTAACATCAGTAAAGCGATGCCTAAACCTAACCTTATTCCTAAACTTAACCTCAGTAAAACTATGGCTAGCCCTAACTTATTCCTAACCCTTAACCTCAGTAAAACAAATACAAGAATACAAGAACCGTTGGGGGCGAGCGGTCCGGTTACCGTGGAGATGGATGACCCTTTAAGAGTGTCTGTATGTTCTTACTGTCCCTCTCTCCTCCAGGTCCAGCCCAGTTAGTGAGTCCCAATCAAGAATCAGTGATGCCTGTTAAAAAGAAGAGAAAGTCATCTGGTGTAGATGAGCATGAGCTCAGGAAATGTAAAATCACCAGGTAATTGTACTGAGTGCAACTCGCTCACTCACACTATCAACGCTTTCACTCTCTCACAAACACACACACTCTTACTAGTTACTATACATACTACTGACCTTTAGTAATTGCCTTGATTGCTACCACACAGCAGAAACGGTGTGTGATTTGCCATGCAAATGAGAAGTGTTTTCAACCTCAAATGCCCTCAACGCCTGTTATGGATCATTTTTCTAGATCTACTTTTCTTTCTCAGGCGACATGGAGATTAATAAAAAGTTCTCAGTCTGACTCAGTCAGCCTGTCCACCAAGTTGGCGCTGGTTAAGACGGCTGCTCTGTATTATATACGATACCAGGGCGCAGAGTGAAGGCCTCAAATTCTCATTTACACCGCTGTGTGTATGTTCCTGGAACAAATGGTTTAGAAAGATGATGTATCATGTAACTCATGGAAAGTGTGGCCATTTTGCTGGTTGTCACTTTCCAAGAGACTGTTCTAGGTTCAGGACTAGCTAAGCTGAAGGTTAGAACCAACTTGCGTTAAGGTTAGGCTAACCTAACATAGGAGCTTAGGGAATTAATGTAGTCACTAGTCAGTCAGTGGAAATCAGTTGGAAGTCTTCAAGTCAAAGGATGTGTCTGTTGGTGGGCCGATGCCTGTGTGTGTGCTTTGGTGGTTCAATTTGGCTTGGTGTGTGTCTACTGGCAGCAGTTCTATTTGCCTTGGTGTGTATCTAATGCCAGCCAGGTTAATTTCCGTGTGTGTGTGTGTGTGAGTGTGTGTGTGTGTGTCTCGATCTAGTGGTGGTGGAAAGTATTTTGGAGGTGTTATAAATGCATACAGAGAGGAAGAATGCGTTCATGGCAAGTAACTTCTACTTGGCGTGTGTGTTGTAAGCTGCAAGGGGAACAGTATTCCGCAGATACTGTATTTGTGCCCTTAATCAGCACAGGCGTCAGTCCACAGGAAAAAGGAGGAGGCATTCGAGGGTTGTGCACTGAAATCACAGGTATTAAATTCTCTTGACTCTTGAGTGTGCACAAATGTAACCAAATGGACCTGTCCTTATGGGACCATTTGTTTACATGTTTGCACACATAAACACTGATGATTTCACTGTGTAGGATTGTCAGTTGTTGTTGTGTTGAATTTCAATCATAGTACCATAACAAAGAATGTAGAATCATAGTGTCGTACAATCGCATACACACCCAGGCTTTATTTGCCCTGGGTGAAGGTAGTGATAATGGGACAGAGAGGGTGATGATCTGATAAACCCTTGGGGTTGACAGATGATAGGACCTTAGCTGACCACTCAGAGCAAGCTAAGTGCTGCCACGCACTGAGCTGTCAGCGTGAGTGACCTCACTGCAGAAGGAACTCTGTATGCCAAACATGGCCAACAGTGTGTCGATCAAATGCTCCTTTTTTCTCATTGTCCTTGAATCTTAATATTCTATGGGTATGAGATCTCGGTATACCCAATCTTAGACAACAAGACAACATGTATTTATCTTATAGCAATAAACAGGGTAACCGTGTGGGTCATTAAATACGCTGAAAAAGTGTTCAATTATTTTTGCCAAAATTAAGACTTGATTTAAATATCTGAAATGCAAATTTCAGTTGTCTTAAATTGTTAGCATTCCATAGCAAGAAAATCTGATGTATAACTTAGTGTCTTGTCTTCGGCCTCATATTTGATTTGGTGTGATTTCTTGCGTTTTTGTGCGTATAACTTGGGTATGTTATATAAAGTCAAACCTAGTGGGGTCAGATCACAGTCAGTGGATACAGCCTTGACAGAACAGAACAGAACAGAACCAGACGATAGCTGGGTTTAGTGGAGGGTAAACCCACCCCTCATTTCAGAGAAGCTGTTTGCCCACCTCAGCTGGAGTGGTTATGCATGTTTACATGGTTTTGTAGTGGTACGTTGGCCTGATCCCCTTTTGTAATGTATCTTTTGAGAACTCAGTGGTCGTTTGTTTTAGTCTTCTCAGCTATGGATAGTGTACAATTTTACATGGGTAGCATTGTTTGTTTTCTGTGTTGCTGCCTTCACAAGCACTGTCTTCTGTCTGGTAGACAGGGCGAGACAGATGGCCCTACTTGAGGAAAGATTGGCATTCAACAACATTTGAAATGTGCTGCCCCAAATGTTATTTGTTGAAATAAAGCAGGAAGTACATGGCTATCAGCTGTGCAGCTAATGTTTTCAAGTTGTCAGAAGAACAGTCGGAATTAGCTTTAGTTTAGATTACTTTTTCTTTTTTGCACTTGAAGTGATCAACACTGCTACGGCTGATATATGGATTGCCGATCACATTTATCAATGGTTCGTTTGTTGAAAGATATTCTGATAACGGAATGGAATAGATAATTGAGATTCAAAGAATTCCAATCAGTTTACATTCCCCAAATCAACAGCTTTAATTGCCACACCTTTACATTTTGGACATCTCCCCCTCCCCTAGTGCTAAAGAGAAATTATTTAAAAATATCACAGTAATATAATTTAGCTCTAGACAGCTGACAGATTAAGCTGCAAGTTGTAATGCAATGTATCAGCATCTTTGCCACGTTTGACTGAAACTCTTGTGTGTTTGTGCCTCCAGTTTCTGCAGGCCTCACATCCATGGAGGCAGGTTGATCAGTGCCGAGGATCCATTCTCTAATAAGAAGTGCCTGGCCTGGTTCTACGAGTATGCTGGCTCTGATGAGGTGGTGGGACCTGAGGGCATGGAGAAGTTCTGCGAGGACATCGGTGTGGAACCAGAGAATGTGAGTAGACGGCTATGGGATTCATGAAATCCAATATATCCATTCAGTATAAAAAATGTCCAAGCACTGTTTCACTGTTTCTGCCTTTTCTTTTAAAGAAAAAATATTCTTAACACTCAAATTAACCTCAACTCAAAACTTTATTTATATAGCACATTTAACATGACCAGGTCAACCAAAGGGCTGTACAGGGTAAAAACAAAACAATGCAATTCAAACGGAAATTAGCATACAATTAAATAAACACAGAGGTACAGTATGTGCAAATGTACTTGGCCATTACCCCAACAACAACTTGAACAAGTCTTAAGATTTCTCTGAATCTCAGTGAAGAAACGTTCTAGAAGAGTAAGAACAGCCATATTTTTCCAAGATAGATCCCAAGCCCACTGACCCTCACTGTAGATGTTGCGGAAACATGTTTTGGTGACCATGAATTTAATCAGTTTTCTCTCTGTTGTCTCCCAGATTATCATGCTAGTCTTAGCTTGGAAATTGGAAGCACCAAATATGGGATTCTTTACCAAGGAGGAGTGGCTCAAGGGAATGACCTCACTACAGTAAGTCAACAACTTTGGTTACATCTTAAATTAACACAGAATTTTACTGAAAATACATGGTTGAATTTAACACTATCAGGCAGACACCTTGTGTTGACATATTTCGTCTTTGTATTTCATAAATTAAGCCCCATGTTACTTTGTCTTATGACAGTGTTGCGCAAAAATAGCCAATCTACAAGCTCTGCAATTTTTTATAATGACATGCCCTAAATAGGGATGCCAGAATGAAAGTGGTTAAGCTTGTGACTAAATAATAACTACATTGGACCCATTGGAACACAGGTTCTTTCTTACCACTTCCTGTAAAGTAACGGTTTTGGTCATACAAGATTTCCATGGATTCAACTCCTCAGTCGCCACGACTGATTTAAGTAATTTGGATGGAGCCAGCATGTCTTCTATTGAAGCATGTTGCGCTGCAAAAATAGCCTATCTATCTATCTATCTATCTATCTATCTAAGCTCTCAATGGGTCGGGAGCTTATTCGGCCATTTTCAGTTATTATTTTAAGATTAGAGCATTTTAAGTGGTCAAACAAGCAACATGTTCAGAAGTATCTTCCATAAAATCTTAATAATCTTGAATATTTCATATAAAAGCAAAGGTTAAAGCCTCAATCTGGGATTTCTTCACCTGGTTGGCAGTATGAAGAAGTTAGAACAGCAGGAACAATATTACAAAAACATCAAAATGTTACATATTTGGTTCATTGTTTAGGAATCAGCGCTAGTGTGCTCCTTTCACACTGTTGCACAAAACGCATATTAGGACTTGGTCATACAAAAAAAAATCATTTGAGATTTCATTTTGCTTTAATCCATGGGTTTCTGCCTGACAATGCAGCTGTTTGATTGTGTTTAACTCTGTACACCCAGATGTGACAGCACGGAGAGGTTGCAGAGTAAACTGGACTACCTGCGCTGTCAACTCAACGACTCAGTCCTCTTTAAAAACATCTACAGATACGCCTTTGATTTTGCCAGGGTCAGTATGAGATTCTTCTGTGGTTTGAATGTACTACATTCATGAAAATGGATCTTGGTGAGATCTCATCTAGCTTTATTTATTCTATGATTGCTATGACAAAACTAGTCATTTTGGCTTGGATTTAAGGATGCCAAATCTATACAAATACAATTTCCGTTTGACCTTCGATACTGATGCCTCATTACCTCAACATTTTAAATGACACGATTTGTTGGTGATAATGTTGGCATGCCGCGGGAAAATGCCTAGCTTGGCGAACATTGGTCTACAGTGTTGTTACAGTAACTTGGTATCTCTCTCAAGGGCCATCCACACCTACAAGTTACAATAACTATAACGATAACTAAATATTGTTTTCAAAATTGGATTCAAGTGAATGGCAGAATTCACACCACAACTATAAAGATAACGACAGTGGTTAATGATATCATTGGGATCACTTTCAGAGCGATTTGGTGAACAATAGAAACACTGACTAACCCTAACCCCACATCATTATAGTCATCTTTATAGTTAAAGGAGTAGTTCCCCCAAAACATGCGTTATTTTCTATTAATTACACACCCCATGAAGCCTTGAATTCATGTCGATTTTTGTAGTTTTTGTCGCATTCCTAAACCAATAAGTTGATGACCGGGTCCTCATCAGTTGGGAGACTCAGTAGGAGAAAAAATAACAGAAGACAATTAAACATCAGTTTACTGTGTCACAGGATAAGGACCAGAGGAGTTTGGACATGGACACTGCCAAGTCCATGCTGGCATTGCTGCTGGGGCGAACGTGGCCTCTTTTCCCTGTCTTCAACCAGTTCCTGGAGGTAAACGGTCCTCAAATCACTCCCTGCCTCACTCACTCGATTACACTCAACACTAGGCCTGACAATTATTACATAATAATCGTCTATTTGCAATTATTTGAGATGATCTCAATTATTTTGGATATGCTTCAGAATCGTTTTCATGTTGAAAAATGTTCACATTATTAAAAAAATATTTTGAAAGTATAAAACTATTAAATATGTCGGTAATTTCTTTGTACACTTGAGTTATTTGTTATATCTGCCCTGTGAAATGTTTGATTACGAAGCCTATAAGGCCAAACACAAATGTCATTTTTATTCATATGTTCCCAAGACAGAAATGCAATTAAATCGTTAATCGCAATTATTTGAGTGACCATTAATCGTCAAGTAAAATGTCATAATCGTGACAGCCCTACTTAACACACTCACTCACTCCTGTGAAAACTGGCTTCCTCTTTTATTGAACCTTAAAGGGTAAATAATGTAGTAACAAGACAGTGACTTCCTCCCACACACAGCAGTCCAAGTACAAGGTGATGAACAAGGACCAGTGGTACAACGTGTTGGAGTTCAGCAGGACCATCAACGCAGACCTCGGCAACTACGACGAGGACGGAGCCTGTGAGTGTTCCTGACCATGTTTCCATATGCAGCCTTTCTCCGTTTCTCCCTCTTCTTCCCTCACACGAACTTTGAGATCAACTATTTTTAGCTCAATGTTCCTCTATTATGGCATGCCTATATTGCCTAGAATAGGGATGCTAGGGTTTGTGTGGTTAAAGGGCACACTTCTTCTTGCTTTTATTTTGACGAATGGTGCAGAGAGCAAAGAAAAGGGGTAAATGACATAGACCAAATACATGCTGGGATTAAAACCCATGACCTTGCTCTTGGGGCCGTTTCTAAATAAATTCGATTGTAGATCGGGTATTTCCCCCAAAAATGTTGCCATTTTGAGTGTAAAATGATTAAATATGGCCTATTTTGGCCATTGTACTTTTTTTTTAAATTATTTATTCAAAACATATTATTTATTTATATATTTAGGTTATTTCTAAAGCTTAAAAGCTTAACGGAAATATAAGCTTTATGTTCCATTGCTCAATGGGAAAAACACAATAAAATTCTCCATCCACAGGGCCAGTGATGTTAGACGAGTTTGTGGAGTGGCAGAAGACTCGGTTGGCGTCATCATAGCACAAAGAGAACGACGCCCACTACGCCAAAACCAGCCGACAGGACGAAGAGGACAACAACGGGGATGAAGAGAGACAAGAACACACCAGGAGCATCTCCTGCTCTGCTGTTCGTAAAAAAAAAGAAAACCAGAAAAAAGAAAAGAAAACCAACACTTGCCGTTCTCTCACACGCTTTAGCCACTTGAACCCTAGCACCGCCTATTCTGGTGGGAACATTTTTGGCCCGAATATAGCCTGTTGTGAGCTTGTAGATCGGCTATTTTCGGGTGAAGAGATTTGGTGTAGAGGGGATATAAATAAAGAGCGGACCAAGTACAGAGCTGATTAGAGGGTTTAAGTGGTTACATGCTACACAAACACATCCCTATGGACTACGCACACATTCACTACCCGCAGGAATGGCCCCTGTGCCTCCTCAGCCAATTGTCTGGAGACCTCTCACCGAAGAGACTTTCTACAGTGTTAATTCAAAAAGAAAAGAGGAGAAAAGGGGGAGGGACTGAAATGAAAAGAAAGGGTGGGAAAGAAGAACTGAAAATGAAAAGAGAAAGGGGAGTGGGGAGGGGAGGGTTTTCATATTCCTTCTCGGTTCATAAGTAGTGTTGTAAGGTCAGCGGTGGATTATTTTTTTCCCCCCTTTTCTCTATATTTTCTTTCCCCTTTTGTTTAAGTCTTAAAATTGTTTTATGTTTTGAAGAATGAATAAAAGGAAAAACTAAATGGAGTCAACATGGCTTCATCCTTCAGTAAGTGAACATAAATGACATAAGTTGGCATTACACCAATAACACCAGATCACTATCTGATATTCATAGAAAAAAACATTCTATTTTTAATTAACTTTCCCGCCACAGGAATCTCGAGCGGTTGGTTGTTGAGCTCAAGCGCTCACTGTTGATTCTGCAGTGGTTGGTGGTTTATAATAGTCTTTTCAGGAACTGAAGATACCGGTATTCATCTTTATCCTCCTCGATGCTAACCTGAGGTCGTAAGGGAAACTTGGCTGATTTTCAGCCTAAATCCCATCCTGATGTTAGGAGACGTATAATACAGTGTGGCGGAAAATACCCCATCATCGCAGAACATGTCTACAAAAGACAGGTATTTATAGCTACACTACTATTGTTGATCTCAGATCAATGGATTTAGATTGAAACTCTGCACAGTTTCCCTTTAATAGAGTATGGTGACCAGGCATAATGGGAATCATGTTCCTATGAAATTGTAAAAGTATTAACATTACACACAGGATGGGAAAGCAATTTCGATGTATTTTGAAATTTACCAGCCATTTGCACTATAACCATTAAAACCGGGAAAGCTAAAATCTGTCATTTTAGATTTTTGCATTGGCCATTTAAAAATAGCAGATATACCTGCTATTTTTTAACATTTGAAAAAATCTTGAAAGTATGAGAACTACTGATTTTGAAGACATTTGTAGAATCGTCCTCAGGTCTTAATGGGTTTAAACTGGAAGAGGAAACTAGATTGCTGATTAGTTGCCAAAGTGGCAGATTGGGTAGACAAACTAAACAAGCCATCTTTACAGTTTACCAGCATTTAGCTGGTGGCTAGAGTTCCCACCCTGATTCCACGCACACAGGGAACGTTAATGTAATGCTCATGTCAAATATCCATATGAAAGACTGGGCTCTTCAGTGGCTCTGTGGGGGGGCTAGGGGAGCGACCACCCTCCCTCTCCTCCCTGGTCGGGGTGTCCAGGGGCCCTGCCGAGGCAGCTGCCATGATGGCGTTGAGCCGGGTCAGCGAAAGCGAGCGCTGTTTGGGCTTGGGGGCGGGGCCTAGCTCGTCGGATACCGGGTCCGGCAGATGGCCGTAACGTTGCCCCTCCTCGTCATACTGGTACAGACGAATCACGCGGCTCCTTCGGGCCGGCCGGGGAGGACGGGGTGTCGTTTCACTCTGTTCTACTCCCTCGTTGGAGTTTGTGGTCCGCTCTGCCTGTTTCTCCTCTTCCATGTTCCTGCCTTCATGCGAGTCCGAGGATGAGCGTCCAGACTCGCTGTTGTCGTCTGAAGGGCCGTCGGTGAGACTTCCTCTTAGCTCTTCCTCCTCTCCCTCGTTCCGCCCGGGTCCCTCACCAACTCCTGAAGCCACCTTCTCTTCTCCCGCTCTCTGTCCTTCCTCTTCCTCCGTGCCATCTCCCCTCTCCTCTTCCTCCTCCTCTCTAACCTCACTCCCTCGCTCCTCATCCGTCTCTGACACGGGCCGTTCCGATACGCTGCTGCCGTTGTCGCCGGAGACACCGCCGCCCCTCGTCTCTGACTCCCCCTCGCCTTGTGTCTTGGCTTCACCTCCTGCCCCAGCCACCTCGCCTTTCTGCCCTTTCATCCCCATCTCCTCCTCCTGCTCCTTCTCCTGTGCTGTGCGGTCGCATCTCTCCAGGTAAGCCGTGGTTTCAGGTGCGTCCTCTCGTTTTTGACGGAAGCTTCTCTGAGGCTTGGTGGGAGGTGAAGGGCTTGAGGTGGTCGTCTCCAGTGTTGTCTCCCACGCCGAGTCGTCTCCTCCCCATCCTCTTTCTTCCTCCCCCTGGAACGTCTCATTCTCGGACATGCCTGCCAGGGTTGTCATGGTGACGTCGCAGCCTTGATCCGTAGCATCGGTTGGGCGTCGCCTCCTTACCCTCTCAGTGACCGTGTTCACACACCTGAAAAAAAAAAACAGTTTGATAACAACATACAGAGGGTTTAGATTTTACACACATTTAATTAGACCCAATTATTTTAGATGATTATTTTAGAGATGAGTGTAGACAGATGAAGCATACTGTAAGTAACAACACGAGACAGTCTGGGCTAAAATAAAACTCATGATATTGTGATTTGGACTGTGCGTACACGCACAAAGTGGCTGAGTCATTGGAATGCCACAATAGAAGTCCAGCAGAAAATACTAGCTGTACTCAAAGGATTACCTTTCCTTCTCTGTCCTACACACACACAATATTTATTGTTTGATCAAAAGGCACAACAGCCATGGAGGTTATTAATTTCAGCCCTGAAGAACTAGACTACTAGTGCTAATTGTGTTCACAGTCACACATTGTTACAGATTACAGTTACATTAGTCTCTTTAGCATGGACAGTATAAAGCCACCAAGAGCACTTGGCTGGCGCAGGGCTAAAGTTCTCCTCACTGGCAGGTTAGCCGGTAGGGACAGCAGTGACAAAACTACACAGAAATGTGTGGGGAATTTGGGAATTGGCATAATAACGACTACACTGGGAGAAAAAAAGATTGTCTACTCTAAAGAAAGAATTGAGAAGAATTAAAACCAGAAGCCCTCTGTCTCTGGGTACCCAGAGCCACAGTTTTAACACTGGACTACACAGTCCACTGAGTTTAGGAATCTTTTAATGTAGTTGGTGTCCCAAGTTCAGTAGACGACAGTGAAACCCACCTGAGAACGTAGACCCTGCTCAAAGCCCCGGCGCTGAAGCCCACCAGAAACGTCACCACCACCGATGCTGCCACCGCCCCTGCAAGATGACTGACTGAGATGGCCGCCTTCTCCTCTTCATTAGACCCAACACCAACAACATCCCTGCCCACCCTGAACGCCCCACTTCTTTCCTGTCGGGCTGCTTGTTTGGTGGGATCACCCATAGAGGGATCACCTAGGCTGACTGGGGTGTGTTGAACGTTGTTCCCAGCACTCATTTCAAACAAATCTGAATTATTGTGGTCGTCTTGGTTCATGTCTTTGCTCTCTTGGTGCAGCTTTTCATCATCAGTGTGTATCTGGTACGGGTGAATTGTAACGCCCACTGTGTCCTGCAGGAGGCAGTAATACAGTCCGCTGTGGTGACTGCTGGCGTTTGAAATGACCAGGCTGCCATCGTACTGCACACTAACGGGCTCCAGATCACTGTAGTGGACGCCAGGGTCCCGGAGTGTTCCGAAGGGTGTGTGCCAGAACTGGACCGCGCCTATAAGATAGAGAAGTATGAGTGCAATTAGTCATTTGAACAGGTTCACTTGTATTGGTCAGCTAAGCTGCAACAAACCACCTAATAGATTACTCTCAAGCAAAGGTTGTGGTAAACTAAAACTTATGAAAATGTTCAAATAGATATTTTGCGGGGATGTTTGGTTTAATGCACATGGTCTATGTAGCCTGATTGAAGCACATGGACATTTTTATTGATGCCATTGAAAGAAATATTTGCAGAAATGTATACAGACCTACAGATATTGCATTATTTATTAGATTGACGTAATCGTCTCTGTCGGGTGGAAACCTCATATGTTCAAAACCTTTTTGTTACTTTTCAGGATTCAAATGCAAAAGCATCAAAAGTAGCAGATCTACAAGCTCGAAAAACATGTAGCTTTGAGCCGCGTTTCGAGCTTGTGGATCTGACACTTTTGATGCTTTTGTGTGACGCTGTAGTGTGATCAAGTAGGACGTAAATTTACTGAAAAACACAAAAAGTTAAAACATGGAGATAAGAGGTTTCTGCCCAACAGCAACGATATACTGTAACAGCTGGTACAAGTGATTGCGAGCAGCACTAGAGTACAAATGTCCATTATGCACGCGTGTGTGTGTGTGTGTGTGTGAGAGAGAGAGTGTGTGTGTGTGTGTGTGTGTGTGTGTGTGGCCAATCTACACGGTCACGACTTTTTTCTGTTCTGGCCCCACAGTGGTGGAATGAACTCCCCACTGATGTCAGGACAGCAGAGTCACTGCCCATCTTTCGCCGCAGGCTGAAAACCCACCTCTTCAGGAAACACTACCCTTCCTCTTTGCCTGGCCTACTTGTTCACTAGTTGTACGAACTCTTGTTTTATTATTGTATTGTTTTATTGGACCTTCTTTAGTCAATACACTTATTTGTTTTAGCTCTTGCTCATTTGATTTTGCTATTTGTCTCATCTGTTTAAGAAAGTAGGTACAGTAGCTGATATATTGCTCTTTTACCTTAGCGCTAGGTATACTCTTGGTTGCCTGTTTTAGCAGAAAATGCACTTAAGACTTCTGGTGATTAGTAGTTTCGTTCCCTACCTATGTTGAATGCACTTATTGTAAGTCGCTCTGGATAAAAGCGTGTGTGTGTGTGTGTGTCACCTGTATGCAGTGGCTCAGGGACAGCAGGTGACCACGTCATTCTATCTCCACAGTGTAAAGTCAGCGTTGTCCCTGGTTGAACTTTGACCCTGCTGGTTAGCGCTACGGTCAGAGGTCCCTGCCCTGTAGCGGCTGTCATTGTGTGACAGTCTGCTGAGCCAACCAGAATGGCTGTGAGCAGCAGCAGCACACAGCTCAGTAGGCCTAGCCACCTGCCGCTGCCTGGTGACATGTTTGACCAGCCGCTGGGAAAGGAAATCACACTCTTTACTGGCCATTTAACGCATTCAATCAGGGAACGCATTTGTGTCATTTTAGATTTGAGCTATATAACCATTATTTTATACTTTGGCTATTTTTGAAAGATTGTGCAAATCTTTGCAAACATTTTTAACTCAAATCTTTGCTTCTGGGGGGTCCCTGGAACAACATATTTGAGATGGGGTTACGTGGCAAAATACATATTATTTTTGGGGCCCTTGACATGAAAAAGTTTGAGAACCCAAGTTTTTTCAAAAAACTGTTAGGATTTAGAAGACATTTGTAGAATCCCCAGGAGCAAATATAGAAAATATATATTCAAATTTCAATTTTCATAATCTTTCAAAAAAAAAAAATAGCAGATCTACAAGCTCATGGCTTGTAAATCTTCTATTTTTGAATAGCCAAAGTATAAAATAATGGTTATAGCTAAAACTAAAGTAACACAAATGCGTTTCCGGATTGAATGGGTTAAAAAAATACATGGATTTGTGTCGGCAGTGTGCATGCAGATACATATCATCAACCTGCTTAATAAGTAATACTTATGGATGATGCATAAGGTTGCTGTCGGGTAGAAACCTCTAATCTCCATATTCTAACTTCTTGTGTTTTTTCGTAAATTAATGCCCTACTTGATCCTTTCTACAGCGTCACACAAAAGTAGCAGATCCTCAAGCTCGAAACGTGGCGCAAAGCGACGCGTTTTGAGCTTGTAGATCTGTTACTTTTGATACCTTTGAATCCTGAAAAGTAACAGTTTAGACATGAGGTTTCCACCCGACAGAGACGGTACACAGTGCAGTCACAGCACAGTGCAAAGGGAGGCACATCTGCATGCTCACAATGCAAAATCAAGCCAAACGACTTAATGCGGGGACATACTTTTTATTTTACACACTCGCTGGGTCCCTCCCTCTACTTGTAGCACTATTCCTCTTGCAAAACGAGAACGGCACCTTGTCCCTCCTTACGGTTCAATACAGTAATTACGACTAAATCATTTTGAAAATCTTTGCGGTTTTAAAGCCCGATTTATAATTTGTCATACAACGGAGTCGCATTGTGAGCTTGTAGATGTAGATGGGTTATCTTCAGTATAAAGCGTAGATCTGATCTGCTATTTTCGGTATAAAGTGCAATCTGCCTTTAAAAGGGGCTTTGTCTCGCAGTAAGTAGACGGAAAGATCCTCAGAGTGTTTGACATGACTGTGTCTGTCTGTACCTCTGGGACCAATAATATTTTGTTCCACAAGAATTCCCGTCACTTTGTTTTGCAGCGGAAGAAAAATGCTGTCTCTCACGCTTTGTCCCAGAATCACACCACATCTCAACCCCAGCTGACTGAACCAAGTATTATTTTGTAGTCTGTACATGCATGTTGTTGGCTTGGATCTTGTTATCAAACAAGACACCACTGTCATTAGGAAAGAAGTGCTTACCTAGAAGAGGATAACTGACTCTCATGTACTCCCCTCATTAGAAAAACATATGTTGTTATGAATCTGCTCTGCCAGCTAATTATTCACAAAATACAAATCAAATTAAATAGTTTTAAGTTGATCAGCACTTGCACTGACATAGTAAAGTAACAAATGGGCAAAAAGCACATTTCACCATTTAAGCCAAAGCTAGATGTTTACAGAAACCAACTT
Source organism: Gymnoscopelus microlampas (assembly GCF_963454915.1). Classification (NCBI taxonomy): domain Eukaryota; kingdom Metazoa; phylum Chordata; class Actinopteri; order Myctophiformes; family Myctophidae; genus Gymnoscopelus; species Gymnoscopelus microlampas. The sequence goes on along the minus strand of NC_139945.1, from coordinate 17,487,859 downwards.
TGGAATTGGAATATCCCGTCTTACCTTTTCAATCTCGTGTAAACTTGTGTTGCCAATTTATAAAAAATCCAAATCCAGCCTGGCTTCCATTTGTGTAAGAATCTCTCTCTCATAGGACCCTTGTTGTTTCTGTAAAAGAGTAAAGTGCAGTTTCTCACATGACACTATGTGTGCCTGGTCCCTGATGGTGTTAAAGATTAATAGCAGGAGAGACTTAAGATGCCACCTGGATTTATTACACATTTGTCATGAGTGAGCACATTTGGCAAGTGGTGTAAAGTTATCTAGCGTGTGTTTGTGTGTTTGTGTCAATTCTCCCGACTGACTGAACAGTGAGTACAGTGAGTGCAGAACTCCAACTGAGTGAGTGTAGAATTGGAGAATGCGGTCAGATCAGGGGTTGTCCAGAACCGAAAGTCCACAAGCCTCTGTGTATCTGTCTGTGTCCCTTTTATGCCCACATACAGTATGGAGATCCCTGATGTAATCAGTCTGACGCCATAGTATTTACGGTGTAGACTGGACTCCAATCACTACAAGGTTTCAACCCAATTTGACTGCTGAAATTGGAACATTTTTAATGTTTTCAAAAATAGGGACGGCCTGGGTTAATGTGGTTAAGATATTTTTGGGGTTTGTTAAATTGTGATATTATCAGACATAATATTCCAAAAGGAGCTGCAGGCCAAAAGTAAGCGGTGTCTGCTTCTTTAATATTCAGATTGTTAGAATATATGATAAGGCCCCACATCACATGTGCATGATAGTTTGTTACAAAGCAGGGTTCTATCTGTAAAAAAAAAAGGGGGCACATCTTCTTAACCACATGAGCCCTATAGTGGTTCTCAAACTTTAACTGACAGTATACATATACCATAACAGGCCTGTAAGGGTCTATTTAGGGCAGCGGTGTCAAACTCGCGGCCCGCGGGCGTTTTGCGGCCCACGGAAAGGTCCGTGGCGGCCCAGGAAATACTTTTAAAAATAGTAAATTGATACTACATCTAACAGACAGAGTCGCATTTTGCACTCACTTGCTGTGCGCGGCCAAGCAGCTCTCCCCCACACGCTGCTACTTGGCTGAGTACCTCTGATGGCCCTGCCATTGTCTCCCCAGCTGTGGAATGTTGTGGCTGATTGGCTCGTTAAGAGTCTATTCAACTACTAGTCGAGTAGTAATGGCTATAGGCTACTCTTTGATCCTCACACAGGAGTCAGCACAGCACGGACATGTATTCTCTCTCTCTCTCTCACACACACACACACACACACACACACACACACACACACACACACACACACACACACACACACACACACACACACACACACACACACACACACACACACACACACACACACACACACACACACACACACACACACACACGTAGTGCAGTGTTATGAAAACTGAGTTTGTTCAAGCAAAGAGATGTCAGGTGTCTGGGAGCAGCAAGTGATTTAGATGAATTTTCATGCTGGCTACACCATGTAAATTTGATATTTTTGAAAATATAATAATGGTAATAGCCTAGGTAGTTTAAATGTATCAAAGCTGCTTCTTTTATTTCTCAGGAGCTTGCCCAGTGAAATCCTCATCAGTATTAATTGAACTCAGAGCGTATTTAAATTCAATCTGGGAAAGCATCTGTGTCATTTTAAGATTTATTTGGCTATTCAAAAATAGCAGATATACAAGCTCATAGTGCGGCACTATGAGCTTGTAGATCTGCTATTTTTGTAAATGTAAATAATTAAAGTAGCTAATCTTCATAAAACATTTTTTAAAGTGATATACTGTAGATAGCAGTGACTGAGATGTAGTGGAGTAGAAAGTTCTGGAAATTGGAAATACTCTAGTAAAGTAAAACTACATCAAATCTGTACTTAGGTACAGTACTTGAGTAAATGTAATTAGTTACTTTACACCACTGTTCTATAAATGTAATTATTTAACCACCCACACACATTACCAGGTATTGTTTAACTTCAAATTTAATTATTCTACTTAAAATGGTTTATAATAATTATAATAAGGGTAATAATAATAATAATAATAATAATAATAATAATAATAAGGGTAATTATTATTATTATTACCCTTATTATTATTATTATTGTTGTTACAAATTGCATTGTTTGTTTTCTGAGACAAGACAACAGATTGAAAAACAATGCTGTATAACTGAATGCGTGTGAGCGCGCATGTGCATCCGCAACTGGTTCCTGCCCACCTCAAGTCACCATTTGACCAATCTTGCCCGGACACCAAAATGAGTTCGACACCCCTGATTTAGGGTCTGTTTGGAACCCCCTCAAGGATACTATATACAGTATCTACATGTGTCGCAATGTGACATGTTGTGAGCTTGTAGATCTGCTATTTTCACAATTTGTGAAGGAAAGAAATTGTAAATTTGCCCTAAATAGGGACACCAGGGTTAATGTGGTTAACATGCATGTTTAATTAAATTGTGATATCACCATAATATCAAACATATATCAGTCTACAGTTCCCAAAAGGAAATGTATTTAATTCAGTCTGACCAGAAGCAGGGATAAAACCTATCTTATCTGACCGTAAAAATGGTGGTCCCCGGACCAGACGTTGAAAACCACAGCTCCATAGTAAATGGACTGCATTTATATAGTGCCTTTCGCCAAAGCACTTTACACCATTCACACACACATTCACAGCGGAGGAAACCATGCAAGGCACCAACCTGCTCACCGGCAGTTCAGTGTCTTGCTCAAGGACACTTCGACACGTATAGCAAGTATGAGCCGGGGATCGAACCTGGAACCAGTGGCGGAACAACTGAAAGCCGGGCCGGGAGGCAGAGCACAGTGATCAGGCCCCCCCCCGTGCCACCACGCACGCGCGCGCACGAAAATTTTGCGGGTTTGGGTCGGGTCGGGTCACCTTTTGGGGGGCTTTTTGTCACTTTATTTCGGTTTTAGGGTTAGGATAGGGTTAGGTTAGGGTTACTTATGTTGTTGCTTTAATTAAATGAGAGGCGGAGAGGCGCCGCGGAGAGGTCGCGGCCCCGGCCCGGTCGCGGCGACCGGGTCGGGGCCGCGACCCTGGAGGGCCCGGGCCCTCCAGGGTCGCGGGCCGGGAGACGGCCGCCTCCCTTGCCTCCCCGGACGCTCCGCCACTGCCTGGAACCTTCGGATTCCAAGGCCGCTCTACCTCCTGAGCCACTTCTGCCCATACCATAGTGATGTTGAACTTGGGGTAAAACCTTGTACAGCTACCTGGCCTGCAAAAAAGTGTGCAAGTTCATTGGATGAGCAGTTCTCTAGAAGCAGCCTGCTCTAAATAAGCATGCTGATAGTGTAATGATGCCTATGAAGTTGATTGTTCTCACCAGACACAGCTCCCCTATCAACTAATTCTTTAGTGGCTAAAGCATTATGTGGATCTGAGGATCTGCATAGAAAGGCATGGCTCCAGTGTGGATCTCGGACTTCATGTGACCCATCTATGTCATCTATGACGTCAGTCATATCTATGATGTTTGACTCCAAATTTGGACAAGGTTTGGGCACATCAGCCCCATTGACTTCCATTATAAAGTTACACATTTCAAAAAGTATAAGACATATGAAATGTACGTCTTTGTGTACTGGCAGCGTGCAGACAACGTTTCCAAATAAGATACTGTATATACAAAAAAGTTAATAAAAAATAAAAAGTGAAAAAGAAAAAGGTATACTTACTTGATCATAATGTTCAGGTTTCCGTGTGTAGCATTGGCTGGGTTAGTGCATTGGTGAAATAGGCTCCCTCTCTCCCACTCCGCCTCTCACTATTCCCGTTCGTGATGCGTTGGATCAGCTTGTTGAAGTTTGATGCTCACGCGTGATAGCCCCCCCCCCCTGTTCCCCCTGCCTCAGACAGACACACAACCTGAGCCTTATATAGAATAATGTTGTATTCTATATTCTACTCTCTATATATGTATATATATGGTTCTTTAATGGCATGGCTCTGAAGGATGCTAGTCGTCAATAAGAGGGTCTGTCTGTGTGTCGGAGCATTTATCTTGCATATGTTTTATGTTTTAATGTCATTTTGGGGCTTGGATACGTTTATGCTGGTTTCACCCATACATTTGTTATTGTAATAATTATCCAAGGGAAGGGGTGAGCTTGTGCTGCATCACCATAGCATAGCGGGACAGTCCTGGGTGGACACTTTCCATTCCTCTCTCTGGGACAGTTCCATGACTGTAGGCATTGCCGCCTTGTTGGCCTCCACCACAATCCTCGAATGTGTGCCCTCCATTGAGCTGACCCGTGGCCCCATTATTCATGGGTTCATCAGGCTTTGACTTCTCCATTATCAGACTGAGACGGAGTCTGGGAAGGTAGATGGACTTATGTTGTTGACGACATTGAGCTCTGTCTGAACATCTGTTGGACAGCCATATGTGGGGATGCATGGCTGAGGCTCATCTCCATCCTGGGACTCAACCGTTGACATCAGCGGGGGACTGCTGCTGAGTGGCATGCCAGGCGTTCCAAGTTGTGCCTGAACCTTCTTGAGGCTGACACCTTTCCTGATTTCTGCCATGAGATCCCCGCCACCGCTTTGTGGCAGGATGACCTTTTTGATTGTTTTCCCATTCTCTCCTTTGTGTCTCTTTGATTCTTCCTCTGCCAGTTGCTTCTTTCTCTTCCCCTCCTTGACTGCTTGTTCTTTTCTGGTTTTGTTGTCATTCAAGGCCTTGATGAAGAGTCCACGGAAAGTCTTGATAATTCCAAAGAGCTTATCCAAGGAGAGCTCATCTTCACATAGGTACACGGCCAGCTCACTTCTCTTTTTGCCAATTTCCAAGAACTTCTCATCTAAAGCTCTGCATGCCTGCAGGCTTTCCTCAATTACTTTTTCATATTGGTTTGTCACATCTTCCACAGAGTTGGAGACCTTCTGGGCAGTGTGCTTCAGTCGTTTCAGTAAGTCACTAGCCTCTGATTGGCTATACTCTAGGTTAACCTCTGCTGCCTTTTCACATATCTCTATATCATCTGGCAGTTCCAACAGCTCCGGGTGGTTTATCTCTGCTTCCTCCACGATGTGATGAAGCAGTGTGATGCCGCTCTTATTGTCTCTGGTCTCAACAAGCTTGAGAAGAGAGCTGATCTTGAACCCTACTGCGTTCCCCATGTGACTTCCGTAGTTTAGGAAGTTTCCAACAGCCAGAATAAGCTTGCAGAAACTGGGCAAGAGGAGGCTCTCCCTGAGGGACTGGCAGGCTTTCTCAACAAGTTTGGCTTTAGGTTTGAGCATGTCCAGCACTGAAGCAGTTTCCTCGCAGAGCAGCATACACTCAATCCTCAACTGATAGCATGGGACAGTGAGAAGTGAGATGTAGAAGCGGTCTACATTAGCTAACTTGTCTTTGTCTCCTTGGAATGACTTCAGATGTTCAATCTCGCGTTTATCTGGAAGGAGTTTTCGGAGCTGTTTAAGCACCTCCTCCGTCAACATGGTCCGATCCCCACTCTGGATCATAGCAACAAAGTCCTCATTAGTGCATTTGGACTGCTTCAATATTATGCTCAGATTAAAGTTTTTCTCTGTATCAATGAAAGTAATCTCTTTAGGTTCCTTTTTGACAGGAGCAGTTTTCCCCTTGTCTTTGTGCTGGGTCACTGGGATACAGAACAGCTTCTCAATGCTGCTGTAGTCAGGCTCCAGAGTGGCAGGGTCTTTTTGAGCCGACGCCCACATGCACTGGCCATCAGAAAGGGCATGAAAGCTCTTCCAGAATAGCCTCTTCATCGCCCGGGTTGGGCATCGTGTGGTTGACACCATTGCAGAGTTGCCAAGTGACTGGCTGCTCTGAGCCACTATCATGCTTATGGGAGGAGCAGGAGAAGGCATACCAGGTGGAGGATTCCCTCCATAGCCCCCCATGCCTGGTGGGCGTAGAAGGGGTGGCATGACTGGACCATAGGGCAGCAGTGGGGCCTTTCCTTGTAAGGGCAGAGGTGGGGTGGGTCCACTACCTATGTTGGGTGGAGGGGGAGAGTCACACTTTGGGGTGGGTCCACTACCTGTGTTGGGTGGAGGGAGAGGGTCAAACATTGGCATCTGAGCAGTGAAGGTGCTTCTGGCAAGTGTGTCTTTGTCTCCGTTCATCAGGTCTGTCTGATTGACCTTATTCGCATTGCTGACCGGCTGGCTGTCGACCTCACGATGACCTGCAGCGCTCTTGCCTTTGGAGAACTGCTGCATGATCTTGTCACAGGATTCCATCTGAGAGTCTTGAGCCAGATACTTAGTCAGGGCCTCCAGGGCCGTCAGGGCCTGGAAGATGCGCTCAGGCCCCAGCAGCAGCAACGTCTGTCGGATGGACAACAGCAGGGAGGCTGGGGAGCTGCTCACCTTGTTGAATAGAGTAGTATACACCTCCAGATGATTGCTCATGTCAATTCCCTCATTGACCTTCAACACCTCATTCTCATCATCAGCCATGACCTCTTTATAAGCTTCATGCACCTCCAGCACCTCGTTGTTGACCGCCAGCAGCCCTGTGTACTCGGTCAGGCCCCCTAGAACCATCCGTGAGATGCAGATTTCTGGGACCCTCACCAGGCCATGTGACTTCACCCACACGCTGGTGTAGTCATGAATGTAGTATCCTGGAGGCTTGTCCGAGGCGTGGCAATGAAGACGCATGTGGCAGTGGGACTCGGCCAAGTCTGTGATGGAGGTGACGTGCTGTAAGTCCTGCAGGTTGCAGATGCTCTTGTGGCTCATGTCGTTCCAAAGCACGACCTCCGCCTTCTTCCTGTCTGTCAGCATGCTGATATTGTCGTAGTTGACCTCTTCTTGTGTCTGTATGACGATCCTCAGTGGGAGGCGTGGTGTCAACATTACCTTGCAGAAGTTGCCATTGTTGATTTGCAGCAGGTCGCCGTGACTATCAGCATAGCTGATCATCATCTCCATGTTGGCGATGGGGTGGATAATCTTGTAGAACTCGAACTTGTCTGGTTTGACCCAGTCCATGGAGAAGCGTTGGAACTTTGCACCAAACATGCTTTTCACCACCAAAGCATTACATTCCGCTTGTTGTAAAGGTTGCGATGTATTCATTTTTTCGTTCTGTTCGTAGAAGGCAGCAGTGCTGGGGGCAGGTACAGAGGTGGGTCTCTTGTCTATAGGCTCCTCAGCTGTGTCTCTCTCTTGATAGGGCTCCAGCATGGTGTCGACTTTCAGCTCCATAGCTGCAGGCTTCTCTGTCTTCTCTGCCTCCGCCGAGGATTCCTGGCTGGGAGTTGCCACAGACATCTGGCACAAGCTGTCGAAGATCCTGCTGCTCCTTATCATGTTGCTGTGCTGGTTCACTGGCTTGACCTCCACAATAGGTTTGTCCATGACCTGGTTCAGCGATTTCCCCGTCACCTCGATGCCGTTGACATCCACCACCGCCAGTGGCCCAGTTCTCTCGGCCAGGCCCTCCGGAGCCATCCAGGAGATGAAGGTCCCGAGGCCATGTGGCATCACCCAGGTGCTGGTGCCACCACTGATGTAGAATCCCAGAGGCTTGTCCGAGCCAATACCGTAGAGACGCACGCAGCAGTGGGACTCGGGCAGGATGTCCAGGGCTGTGCTGGAGGTGTGCTGGAAGTCCTGCGGCATGCCGACGCCGGTGTGCGGGCGTTTGCTGCTCAGGTCGTTCCAAAGTGTGACCAACAGCTTCATTTTGCGCGTTACCGTGCTGAAATTGAGGTTATCGATCTCTTCTTGTCTCTGTATGAAGAGCCTCAGCAGTGGGTGTGGCGTCAACACTGCACTGCAGAAGTTCCCGTCATTGTTTGTTTGCAGAAAGTCGTCATGGACGTCAACGCAGTTGATGCCCATGTTGGCGATGTGGTAAATATGCATGATTAGCTTGTAGAATTCCTTGAACCTGCCAAGTTTGACCCGGTCCTCCAAGAAACACTGGAACTCTGCGCCATACTTGCCTTTCACTGCCAGAGCGTTACATTCTGCATGTCGCAAAGGTTGTGATTTATTACAACTCTGATTATTCTTTTCATTCTGTTCATAGGTGTCAGCTGCGGGTTTGAGGACAGGGACAGGGGTGGGGGTATTCTCTGTGTTCTCCTCTGTGTTCTCCTCAGCAGTGTGTGTGTCTGGTTGGGGCTCCACCATGGTGTCTGCTTTCGACTCTACAGCTGCAGGCTTTGAGTCCTCCAAAGTCGCAGCAGACTTCTTGTGGTCGTCTGGGGTGCTCTCCTGGTCGTCCGGGTAACTGTGGTACCCTGTGCTCATCGTTCTCGCCACGGCCGAATACAAGCTCAGGTAGCCCTCCGACCCGCTGCTGTCGGAGGACTGGGCCAAGCTCTCGTCGTTAATCCGCAGCGTGACCACCACCGTCTTACTGGACATCTTGTCTCTTGTATGAAGAATGTTATTGAATAGAATTATCTTTTTATGCTTTATTTATTTAACTGGGACAATGCACATGAATCAAGATTTGTCAGAGTACTTGGGGCCAGTCTTTAATGTCAGTGATCTGAAACGGACATGGGCAAATGTTTCAACTGAGCCGATTGAGACACAGACAGACAGATTCCTGGATTTTGTAAATCAAAATATTGATTGATGATTCCTGCTTCCTCGTCAATGTAAATATGCCAGTTAGCTAAAAGATATTTCTCTGACGGATGATTTTAAATTATTATGTGCTCATTGACTTGAAAAAGAAAATGAACAAAGTGCAGCGAGTCACCAACTTTAAATGACTTGGATGGCGTAAGTATGTCGTATGAATCAATGTATCTATAATTATGTGGCTCCTGCGATTGCTCTTTTAATGATCTTCACCAGGTCTAGAGAGGGGGATTGGGTTTAGCCCCTGTTCGTCTGTGTGTGTGAGAGAGTCTGTGAACAGCTACTCGCATGACGTGTGTGCAGAGGAATAGAGGGACAGACCGAGGAAAAGAGGGACAGACCGACCGACAAAGCCTCCTGTAGGCCGACCCCCTGGGTCTGGCAAAAAAATTGGTGTGTGATTCTTGTGCCAATGACCGTGTGTAATTGCCTTCAGAAATGCGTAGGCGGGGCCTATTTCTTCATAAAAAAAACCATAAAAATAACGCTAAAAACAATCCCAAATTGGAATCACATGTTTGAGGGGCTTCTATACTGTAGAGAACATCTCCAAAACAGCTTTCACTTCTACCATAGGGGCCACCACAAACATGAACAGTTTCACCTTCTATCATAGTAACTCTATATTCGGCCTATAGACCAATTATGTTTTACGCAATCAATTTTCAACCTGTTTTGGGGTGCGCTGGTTTCAGCACACCCCAACCCCCTCTTGTGTGTTGGCTAGTGAGGCGGTCCTAGCGAGACCTGATAGAATGGGTTTCATTGCGCACATACTGGTTGCACGCATACTGGTTCTTATCAGTGTGACGTCGTCTGTTAAGGGGTCTATAGCCTCCTCGTGATCTGAGGGCTGCACACCACGACTGACACAGCACTTATAGGCGACGCCTGATTATGGATCCCACCAACGCTCCAGGATTACCTGTCTGATTGGCTCCCTGGCAGGCATAGTTTTACTGAGGTTAGGGTTAAGGTTAGGTTCAGGCATAGTCTTACTGAGATTAGGGTCAGGGTTAGGGTTATGTTTAGGCATAGTTTTACTGAGGTTAGGGTTAGGGTTAAGGTTAGGTATAGGCATAGTTGCAAAAACGAGAACTGTCAATCACAGCGACTACTGACCAATCACAGCGGGTTTGCCAAGAGCTGGCGTGGGATCCATAATAACGCATAGGCGACCAAGCCTGGCGAAAATCTGCACTCCGGAGAGCGCATTTTTTCTAGTGTGCAACATTAATCTGATCCTTAGTGCCTGTAAAATAACATTTCAACATGCTCAGCTGAAATACATATACCACCTCCATGGAATTTGTGGGTCACGAATTCCTGCATATTTGATGATCTAACAAACCTTTTATAAATTTAAAGTCATACTATGCAACATAAATTATCTTTTTTTAAGGATTTTATTTGGAATGGTTATTGTGAAAGACACTGGTGAAATATTATATGGAAATAATTTTAATAATTGAAAAAGCTACACAGTATGTCCAGTGTAAAGTAACTATGTACTCAAGTACTGTGCTAAAGTACAATTTTGAGGATTTTTTCTTTACTGGAGTACATCCAATTTTCAATACTTTTACTTCTACTCGACTACATCTCAGGGGCAAATATTGAACTTTTTACCCCACTACAATTATTTGAAAACTATAAGTAACGTTACTTTGTAGATTTTTATTATTATTACAAAACGCACATTAACCACTTCAGCCCTATGTTTTTTTTTAGGCTATTTCAAAACATTTTTATACATTTAGAAACTTGTGAAATGATTGAATGATGAGTACTTTTACTTTCAGTACTAAGTATATTTTAATGCCAATACTTTTGTACTTTTACTCAAGTACATTTTGAATACCGGACATCTGAAGGGCACGGTCACACCGAACCTTTATTCTATGAGGGCGGATTCTGCAGCGATGCCTTTCATTGGGAATGGAGCATTTTCTTTTTTTGCAGAAATCCGCAAACCGCTCCATTGCCATTGAAATGCATCGTCAGAATCCGCCCTCGATCATAGGTAGAATAAAAGTGCAGTGTGACCTTGCCATAACAGAGTATTTCTACATTGTGGTATTGATACTTTTACTTAAGTACAACATGTGAGTAGCCTGCTTCTTTCACCACTGAGTATGAATTTATATTAACTCTGAGTGTACAAATGGAACCAGTTGGACCTGTGTAATTTGGTTCCATATGTATGTTATTATTAAGTTATTAACACTGATAATTTGACTCTACTGTCTTTGTAACTGTAAATGCTGAATGGTTACTTTATTGAGAAAATAATTATGTCTGTAAATTTAACAAAAAAAGTGTGATATTTTCAATGCTTTATTTTATAGTAATTCAAAAGTAATCCAAAAGTAGTCAGATTAGATCACTATTTGTAATCCAATGGAGTAGGTTGCTATTACAAACATGAATTTCTATTCAGTAACTGTCCGCCTATACATTTCCTGGAGAGTCTGTTTAATATTATGAAATTAAGAGTGATTAAACAAAACTGGTATTGTGACAGCACAATGCCATAATACAAATAATACTAATAACAATAATAATACCAACGGCCACCAGCTGTAACAAAAACAAAAAAGAGCAGACAAAATTGGAACGAGAACCCTACAAAATGTAAACTGATAGTTCTCTCTCCTGATTAGAAAATTGGTGTCACGTCCTGTACCAGAAATGTTCTTTTCTGTTTACTAAAGAGCTGAAGAGAAGGGAAGACCCCTGATACTGAACAAATGCTCTAATGATTACTATGGAGGAGGCAAGACTGGTGATGGAATTAAGGGACTCCGCCGACAGGACAGTGGCAGAAGCAAATGTTAGAGTTGCGACTGGAAGGAAATGGAGGGCTGAGGAGGAGGTGCAGAAGGTGATGGGCAGACTGCAACATCAAGAGGTCGTGGGCAGGGTCCAAACAGGGCGGGCAGGCCTTGGATGGAGCGACCCACCTATTCTATGGTCCAAGGCAAACGGGAAGGAGAGGAAGGATCTTGTTGTTGCCGAGGTTACCAGAATAGAACAGGAGGAGCTCAGAGTAAAGTCTGTGGCACAGGGGCAGCAGGGGCGGTGGACTACCTGGGAGGATGTCGCGAGTCGAGCAATCAACTGGGCAGACTTCTGGAAAATGCCACAAAATCGACTCAGTTTCCTCATTAGAGCGACCTGCGACACGCTCCCAAGCCCTCGAAATCTCCATCAGTGGTTTGGAACAGAGCAATCCTGTGACCTCTGCGGGACCACCAATGCCTCACTCCAGCATGTCCTGTCAGGATGTAAAACAGCTCTGACACAGGGTCGACTTACATGGCGGCACGACCAAGTGCTCAGGAAGCTGGCAGAGGTGCTGGAGAAAAGCCGGCAGGAGGCGAACAACCAGGGTCCATCAAGGAGCCAACATGGGATCCACTTCCACAGGCAGGGGAAACCTGCAGAACACTCCAGCAAGAGATTACCACCCTCCAAGCTGTTAACACCAGGGGTGGAGTGGAAGATGGAAGTGGACCTGGGTAGACAGCTCCAGTTCCCACAGGAAATCTGTACCACCACTTTAAGACCCGACGTGGTGCTGTGGTCAGCAGCGGTGAAGTCAGTACTGCTGGTTGAGTTGACAGTGCCATGGGAGGAGGGTCTGGAAGCTGCCTACGAAAGGAAGAGGGCAAAATATGCAGACCTGGTTGCGGAGTGCAGGGAAAGCGGATGGACTGCGAGGACGTACCCGGTGGAGGTGGGAGCCAGGGGCTTCGTTGGCAGTTCCACGTCACGCCTGCTCAGAGACGTGGGCCTACGGGGAGCCAGACTGAGCAAAGCCACCAAAGAGCTATCGGAGGAAGCAGAGAAAGCAAGCCACTGGCTCTGGCTGAGACGACGAGACAAGACTTGGGGGGGAACATCAAAATAAGTTGAGCTGCAGGTGGTGTCAGGGAGACGTCCCTGTTCACTGCCCCGCCACCAGGAGATGTTCTGGGTAAGGGGCGAAACATCAATGAAAGGTGGTCCCCAGCTGAAGACCCTGCAGCTCAACTGTTTTGGTATGCGGTCAGGTTTAGGCCTGGCTCAGGGAAGCGGAAGCCCCTGCCATGCATAGTCCTCCATCGGCACCTTTGGAGGTGCGACAGGCCAAGGCCTAGCAGGTACACCATCATCCTGTATGAAATAACTATCAGAATAGAGCTTTAACTTTTTAAGAATATTATTTTTGTGACTTTGGGTACCTATAGAAAAGCGCTATATAAATCTGAGCTATTATTATTATTATTACTATTATTACAATTATTATTATTATTAAACACACAAACACATGTGTTGCGTTGCATTGCAGAAAATATACTGGTATTGAACCCTGAGAGACTCCGATTACCCATAGGGGGTTTAATGGTTAAATTCAAATCACACCACACCAGTTTGCATTGAATGAAACCTTTTTTTTGCATTACTACCTGAAAGCCACCAGAGGTCACTAGTCTGCTAGGAAATCACCCAGATCAACCGGTAGGAATTGAAACTTTCCGTTGTCATTTTCCATCTTTTCTGCCTCTGCCTTCATCATGTTTTCCAAAAGTCCTGAACTCAGAATGCTGCAGTCCTACCTTTTTAATCTGCCATTTAATTTGGACCTATTTTATGTCCATGACATGGATTTTATTAGGCTTAGTTTGTTTACTGTTTTTGCTATTTTCTGTGAACCGCGTTTGCATCTTTTTGTGAAAGTTGCAAATAAATCAATAGCCTATCACATATAAATACATCCACATTAAACAGGAATTTAACTTAAAGGGATAGTTCACCCCCAATGTTACTTTTTTTCCATTCATTAGTCACCCCATGGAGACTTGAATTCATGGATATTTGTTTGTTTTTGTCGCATTCCTAGGCCAATAATGTGATGACCGGCTGCCTACCGGTCCACTGATCATCAAATTATTTGCGTACAAAAAATATCCATGAATTCAAGTCTCCATGGGGTGACTAATCGATTTTTTTAGGGTGAACTATCCCTTTAACGTGTCGTACTTATTGTAACGTTGTTTATTTGTTTGTTTTATATTGTACATGAACTAGTAGTGGTAGTAGGCTCGTAGTTTAAAACTTGGCCACTGTTCCACTGTGCCCCTTGTTTGCTCCTCCTTCGTGTATGTGTGTGTGTGTGTGTGTGTGTGTGTGTGTGTGTGTGTGTGTGTGTGTGTGTGCGTGCGTGCGTGCGTGCGCGCATGCATATGAGTGTGTGCATGCGCGCGCATAGGGGTGTGTGTGTTGAAAGAAAGAGCCAGTGATGCAGTAGTTCCGTGCTGCATCCCCTACAGCAGACAGACAGCAGACCGTGGGGACAATAAAGCGAGAGCTCGTTGCAGACCCTGGAGACCCCCTGAAAACACAACGACGCACACAGGACAGGAGGAAGCGACACGTAACTTTCCGAGGTACGACTAATTAAAACTAATGATGATGGAAAACGGTTCCCCCCTGGCTGTTGTTACAGTGGTGGTGCGCCTAGCTGTAGAATACAACTCTCGTTTCAATCAATAGATTGAAAACCTCAGAATCATAAATACGTCTACGAGAGTTGTATTCTACAGCTATAGTGGCGCGCCCATGCTGAACTCTATCGTTACCTTAAAGTCTCCACTCGTATGGCTGTTGTGAAATACTATGCTGATCTGAAACTAGTTACATTGTAGTCTCTCAGAGTTTTTCAAGACTGTATAAAGTGCTTCCAGCTGAAGTCACTAAACAGCTATAACATTTTACCATTTTAACTTTCGCGCATCTTGTTTGTTCGCATTCTTTGTACAGAAGATGCTTGCAGCACGTTATTACTGCTTTATTAGCCTTGGATCAAGACTTACGTATTTGTATCATAGATGTGTTTTTGATCGAGTCTGACTTTTGCTTTCGTACTTTAGGCCTAAGGCAAAAGTCAGACTACATCAAATACATGATATTCTCGATCCAAGGCTACTGTTTTGTAAACGTGCAGTAGGCTACACTAAACTAAACTTATGTTATAGTTGTAGAACTATACCAAAAGGCCACCCATTTACCACACGAACCAGGCCGTGTGCTCTTGTAAGCTACTGTACTGTAATAATACTGTGGCATAATTCTGTCTGTTAGTGCCAACTCCCACACATGTAACCACACCCATGTTTGGCTGGTATTTTCTCTTCTCACAGCATGTATTACCCAGGATGAGTCAAGATCTGACTGTCTCTCTTGTCTTGATCTTGAACATACACATACTACACATGTTGGCTAGTAATGGCTACTCCCGCTTCTTGGGTCTAAACATTCCTGGTGCTGTGCTGTAGTGCAAAAACATATAGATATCTCTATCTTGTTGTTGCTCCAATTCATTCACAAGGAATATATTGGACTTAAATTGCCTTTAACATGCGGGCACTTACACATTAAAAGCGTACTTCTGGGGATAGATATGTGAGCTGTTTATAAAGGCAAATATAGGCCATTGATTGTCATTGAACACGCTTGGTGGAAGGCTATTGAAGGGCTGTATAAGTACAGTAGCAGTGTAGAGCATAGTAACGGGTGGTTTTGACTCTTGAGTGATTTGGACAGGTGACTCTCTTCCTAGCAGTAGCAGGCTGTGTTCCATTTCATGGCTGTGTTCCATGAGTGCATGGGGATCTTATTTTAAATAAGCCACTGTGCTTTTATGACCGATCCAGTTTAGAGGACCTTGTATTGTGAATTGTACTTCCATGTACTGTTTCCATGTCTTTCTAAATAAAGTATTCAATCAATCAATCAATCAATCAATCAATCAATCAAAGCCCATGGCAAGCTTTCCTTCAGACGTGTGTAGTCTCACAACACAAAACACCCCCTCTTTAAAACACACCCTTCTTTACAAGCTGTCCTGTGTGGTGTAATTAAACCTGTTAGTTGAACTAATACACTCACTTCACCATTTAATGTGCATCATTCTCCTGTAACAGACTGGTTAAGATGCTTATTTTAGACTGTTCCATTTCTGTCGCTGGGACCTCTACCTCCTTTAGACTAATAGCCTGTCAGTGACATGCTCCAGTTGGAAAACACAGCTTCAGAAGAAAACAAACCGGGTCATCTGAGGAGAGGGAAACAGAGAGGAGAGTTTCTATGTTGTACATTTAGGCCTAGATTTGAATATTTATAACATACTCTACACATGTGGTTATAGAGGCAGTGCCAGTGCTAGACAACTGTATAGCTAGCAAGAACATGTACTGATATAATGCAGATGTTGATGGGTTTATGAGTGTGTGTTATTTCTCATTCCCTATTCCCTATGCCTCAGCTGACAATGAGTCATTCCATAGTCACGATGGTTGTGTTGTGGTAATTTAGGGAAATAAACAAGTGAATAAAGTGCGCACATCCACAGTTTAAAAAGCCAAGTGCTGGGCAGAAGCAAACATCACAATAGAATAGAATAGAGTCTGCACACTGGATAATGCTCCAATGTTATGAATGGATCTTGAAAACGTTAATTTGGTCCCTGACAGTTGATGGTGTGTTGGTTAATACACACACACCTCCTGAACTATACTATACTATAGTCTTCTGCTATAGTCTGCTGGTCTAAGAGTGCGACAGAATCACTCTTATGTCTCCCCTGAGACACAAGAGTTAGGTAGATCCCAGGTCTTCTGTCCTCTGTCTTTTCTTGTCATCTGTCATCTCACTCTCTCTGTCTCTCTGTCTCTGTCTCTGTCCGTCTCTCTCTCTCTCTCCCTCTCTGTCTCTGTCTCTGTGTGTGTCTCTCTCTCTCTCTCTCTCTCTCTCTCTCTCTCTCTCTCTCTCTCTCTCTCTCTCTCTCTCTCTCTCTCTCTCTCTCTCTCTCTCTCTCTCTCTCTCTCTCTCTCTGTTTCTCATCCTTAAATGACACTAACATGATTACGTACTGGCCCACACTACATCCCATAAACTATCACCGTGGTAACCAGAATGTGGGATGGCACAGTTAGGATCTGGAGCCTGCTTGAAAACCATCTTCATGTCCAGACAATTTGCCTTTAGGCCCAATGATAGAAAACAAAACATTAATTTAAATGTACATCATTATGTACAGTTTGTTATAAATATAGATTTGTCCTGGCTCCTTGTACATTTTTGTGCTGTTTCCTGTGATGCTGATGTGACAGTTTCAGGTTTTTCATTAATAAAGTAGAGTTTACTACGGACAGCTGTCCACTGTCCGTAGTCAGTTGAAAAGTTCAATGAAGGAAGCCTTTGATCCTAGGCCAGCAAGGTAAACAAGAAATATCCCTTACACAGCCCCTATAAGGTTCGATCCCACATTTGACGTTAGCAGCCACATTAACAGGCATCAAATCACAGCCCTCTTGAGCAAGGCAGTGAACCAGACCTGCTTCCTCAGTGGAAGGGTGCCAGTGTCATCAATAAGAACGGTTTCCTGTAGTGAAAACACTTGGCTGATAATGCGTAAATGCAAAATATATGCAAAAACATTAATCACAATATTTTTTAATTTGGATGCATAGTGCAGCTGTAATGGTTTGGCAGTTATGTCAGCAGTAGTGTACACTGCAAAATCCTAAGTCTTAATTTAACATCTGGTAGTATACAAATGGAACCAAATGGACCTAGAGTTGAATTGACACTGTGAGGATTTGTCTGTGTTTGATGTCAGACGTGTTTGCTTTTGCTGGCAATCCTTAGTTCAACATGATTGGGAGTTTCTGTTTTATTTTCCTGTCATGTGACCGACTGGCTACTTTTCCTTGCGTCTTTTGTATGACGTGTGTGTGTGTGTGTGTGTGTGTGTGTGTGTGTGTGTGCGTGTGCGTGCGTGCGTGCGTGCTGAAAAGGAGGATATCCTTGTTGCAAATCCTTATATAATTGATGACTGTGGGTAGAGTGGACAGCTATTAGAATGCAAATAGACAGAGGGATCAGATAAATAAAGTGTTTTACATTCATTGTACACAGTCTTCAACAGTTGAAAAGGTTCTTGCACAGACACACACAATATGCAACACGCACTAATAGACACGCATAGAGAAAAGCATACGGTATAATCTTATTCTTAGTCAGTGATGAATCTGATAAACGAGACGCTGAAATTCACACACATGCACGCACGCACGCACGCACGCACGCACGCACGCACGCACGCACGCACGCACGCACGCACGCACGCACGCACGCACGCACACACACACACACACACACACACACACACACACACACACACACACACACACACACACACACACACACATGCACACACACATGCACACACACAAACAAACACAGAACATGTGTCTCTCATTACACACAAATGAGTAGCAATCCTAAATCTATTCCAAGCACTCTAAGCTAAGCTCGCTCACTGAACAGGACTTCTCTTCAACTGGGCCTGGCTTCAGCTTCACTGTAATAAAAGACAGTGTGAGTCTGAGAGTGTAAACATGGACCCATATAATGGACTTTACAGTTCTTACTGTTCATTCAGTAACTGTTCTTCAGTGTTTTTGAAGGATTCAGCATGTCTTGTCCTCTGATTGTAGCTACTTTCTCCAACAGTTCATTTAGTTGCCAGCTGCTCTGTCAGATAATGGTTCATTCCTGCACCCAGCTGCCTGCCAACAGGATGAACCTATAAACCTCTCTGTGTGTGTGTGTGTGTGTGTGTGTGTGTGTGTGTGTGTGTGTGTGTGTGTGTGTGTGTGTGCGTGCGCGTGCGTGTTGCGCCTATTTGTAGTCTCTGTATGTGTATTTTATTGAATGCTTATAATTTCTACATACCATGATGCTTGACTTATCTTGGCTGTGTGATGATTCATAGTGCACCTGGGTTTATCCCAACAATGAGGAGATAAAACATAGAGGATTCATTTTTGTGAGTTGTTTTACCCCATACGCTGTTAGGAGATAACATTTGTGCACATTTGTGCATGTGGACGCACGCACACGTTCATATTTCATATTATTTCATATTCCTCTAAAATCTATCTTTATAGAATGTTTTACCCAGCATAATTGCTTTGAGTTGAAGAGGCCAGCCCAGGGGAGACAAGTGATGTTTAGTTCAGGGGTCTTCAACAGGGGGTCCGGGACCCCTAGGGGGTCCTCAGAGTTACTACAGGGGGTCCGCCAAATCTTTGTGTGATATGATTTTTTTTCCCTTAACCACTTGAACCCTAGCATCCCTTTTCTGAGGAGAACTTTAGCCAAAAAATAGCGGCGTTGTGAGCTTGTAGATCTGCTATTTTTTGGCAAAGAGTTATATATGTAGAGGGAAAAAAGAGCAGCAAAGGTTTATCTGAAACACAATTTTATACAATATAGAGGGGGTCCCTGCTTCATCTCTCTCTCAGCTCTGTCTGTCTGTCTGTCTGTCTGTCTGTCTGTCTGTCTGTCTGTGGGTCAGGGTTATTATAGTTAACTAAAACAGACAAAATAACGAAAGCTTGAATTGGACAAACATTTCTATTTAACTGAATTGAAAATCAAAAGGGAGAGAGTCAAAACAAAACAAGAATAAAAAGTAATGACATTTTCCAAACTGTAATGACCTTACATCACAGTGGGTGTGTTGTTCCTACAGGTGATGGTGGTCCCGTACGAGGGTCAGTCCTACTCAGACCTGAGGAGGCGGTGCCAGCAGACTGGGGTTCTGTTTGAGGACCCCCTGTTTCCTGCTGCTGACCGCTCGCTGTTCTACCAGGACAACCGCATCGGCCGCGTCACCTGGAAGAGACCCAAGGTGAGGAGGGTGTGTGTGTGTGTGTGTGTGTGTGTGTGTGTGTGTGTGTGTGTGTGTGTGTGTGTGTGTGTGTGTGTGTGTGTGTGTGTGTGTGTGTGTGTGTGTGTGTGTGGTTGGAGGGGATCTGCTCTCAGAAATATTAAAACCATGTACACATAGCATTTGAACCCAGCAGTGTGTGTGTGTGTGTGTGTGTGTGCGTGTACATAGTCACATTATGTACACAAATGATATGGTTGTGTATATCTTTATTTCTTTTACTCATCCCTATGGTGGAGAGAGACAGAGAGAGAGAGAGGGGGGGTTATATGAGTTATAGGGGGCCCACAGCCGCTGGTTGAGCAGCATGGCTGTGTGGGGGGGGCTCTCATGAAGGCATGAATAGAAGCAGGAATTCAAGGAATGCCCCCCTATAGTGTGTATCTCATTCAAACATTGATCTTCATGTGTGTATGCTTGTGTGCATTTGTCATGTCACAGTCTGTGTGTGTGTATGTGTCTCTGTTCATGCTTGTATATGTATGAGTGTACGTGCATGCGTGTGTGCGTGAGTGTGCGTGTGTGTGTGTGTGTGTGTGTGTGTGTGTGTGTGTGTGTGTGTGTGTGTGTGTGTGTGTGTGTGTGTGTGTGTGTGTGTGTGTGTGTGTGTGTGTGTGTGTGTGTGTGTGTGTGTGTGTGTGTGTGTGTGTGTGTGTGTGTGTGTGTGTGTGTGTGTGACAGTGTGTGTGTCCTCAACCTTTGCTCTGTGATCAAATGTTTGAACAGGCAGTGGTGATGTTTCTGTTAGGTGTGTTCCAGCACCATCATCGACCACCACCGATTCTTCTACAGCTACAGTATACTGTCTCTGTCGGGTGGAAACCTCATATCTAAAAAAAAATGAAAATTCAGTAGGCTATTCAAATAAAAAAATAGCAACATTAGCAGATCTACAAGCTCAAAAGGCGTCGCTTCGCACCGCCAATCATAGGTACTGCAGCTTAGTACGGCTGGGGCTAGACACATGAACGAGCGAAAACGGTTTCGACCAATGGGCTCGACTCACATTTCCAAACCCGGGAGAAGGGGTGAAAAGGGAGTATGCGCTGGGTGAGCAACTCCATACAAGTTAATGGGTGGGGATCTCCGTTACCTCTCTATTATTTTTTAACTCTATGGCCCGACCCACAGGTCGGGAATCGCTGGTTCCGACAAAGGTGCCTAAAGGTATAGGGGTGAATTAAGCACAGATGAGCCTGATAGGTCACTTCCTCACCTGTCCATTTCCTGAACAACCCCCACCCCACCCTGCTTGCTTCACAGTGTGACTCACCTTCAGGCACCTGGGTGTATCAGTAATTGCAGGTTATCAGTGATGTTGTGTAAGCTGATTGCCTCTATGACGTCACCTACCAATTAGCAATCATTATTCTTACTTCTATTGTCTATTGTAAGGAAAGACCCAGAGCAGTCGTTCTCAACTGGTTTGCCCTGAAACCAAGAAGTCGGCACCCAAAGTATCACATTGCTGAATATTAGTTTATTAACCATTTATGTAAGCCCTTTGTACAACAAATAGCAAAAATAGCCTACCTACAAACGCACAATGCATCACATCACAACACGTTGTGAGCTTGTACATCGGCTATATCCTATAATGGAATGCCCAAAATAGCGACGCCAGGGCTAATGTGGTTAAAGTTGCTGTTTGACTATGACCCCTGTCAGCACATCTCGTGGCCAATTTTTGATTCCTGACCCACTGTTTCCCAAGCAGTGGGTTGGGACCCATGTTTGGGTCGTGGACCAATTTTTATGGGTCGCGAGTAAATTTCCCCTTTTTTTATTCCTACAATTAAAATTAAATATATATTATTTCAAAAGATTAAAAAACTGTTTAAACTAAAGAAATTGCAACTTTTCATCATGTAAAAACAACTATTAAAAATTAAATTTCATCAATTTTTCAAAAGTATATCATAAATACATTTAAAAAATCCAATAATTCCCATAAAGAAATATATATATATTTTTTTAAGTAGTGAAAATAGCAACTCTATGCTCACAACGCGGTGCAAAGCGACGCGTTGTGAGCTTGTAGAGCTGCTATTTTCACTAGTTTGCAAGGGCGCCGATACCGTGGGTGCCCGGGGGCTAAAGCACCCACTGTGGGTAAGGAGCACCCACTGGGTGCTGGTAAAAAAAAAAAAAGATCGCCACTGAACAACCAAATTAACCGAAATAAAGTTACAAAACCCCCCCAAAAAAGTCAATTACCCGACCAAAACCCGCAAAATATTTCGCGCGTGTGCGAACGGGGCACACAGCGCGCGTGCATGTGTGCCTTGTTGGGCACCCGCTAGAGCTTATAAATATCGGCGCCCCTGCTAGTTTGGGTCCCTGGCAATCGTCAAATTTCTCTTTTTGGTCTTGAGCTTAAAAGTTTGGGAACCACTGGTTCTTAGGAAACCCTCACGTAGAGCATGTTGGAATAACAACAAAACACTTACATACAGCTATGGGTAATACCAAGCTTATTTGATTCAATAAAGAACTAATATGACTAGAAATATAAACTCTTAAGTATCTCTTTTTCATTCTGCTACTTTTTGTTCATGTGATGTTACTGGAGTGATTGCATTCCACAGAGGTCTATTACATAAGGTGAACTTTCAAGCTCGTAGCCAAACTCACAGAATGTTTACACAATGGAAGGATGTGCTTATCGTTGCCGTCGGTTGGAAACCTTGTATGTCCAAAACCGTTACATTTCAGAAAAAGAGAACCTTGCGTTTGTTCCAGTGGATCCAGTGTAGTTATTATTTAGTCACAGATTTGTGTTAATATTTTTCATTGGTTAGATGTTTATAAAAACCCCACAGACCCACATTGAACCTGGTGTCCTTATTTTGGGCGTTATTATAGGTGAAAATGTTTCAAAAATAGATGATCTATATGCTCACAACACGGTTGTGAGGCAGTACATATGTCACAGCAGGAAGGTTTACATAGTTGTGTCTAATATTGTGTACTGGGATGTGATTTCTAGCATTCTTTCTAACACTAAAACCACTTCGTTCCAAAAGGAAAGTGCTTGCTGATTTGAATGATTTAGCCTAATTCCTTCAACCTGCCTAATAAGGGTGGCTTTTAAAGCTGCATTCCGTGCTTTTAATTTTCTACCTGGGATTAGAGCCTACCACTCAACCAAGTGGCAACACCACTTGTAAAATGACATGACGGGAGCCCCCAAAATGTCAATTTACAATGGTCCCGCCCCCACACACAGTAATGCAAAAATGCCGCTCTCACTCCAAGAGGTTGATGAGCCCGCTAAAACACAGAGCGCTCTTAAAGGGGAAGACCACTCATTTTCAACATCGAACTATGTCTTTAATACACCTTACAGCTGTTGTGTGGAAATAAGAAAAAAGTCCCCCCCCCCCTCTATGTTGCCTAGAACTGGATAATTGATTGAGGTCATATGATCAGTGACATACGCAGGGTGTACTTTTGGCTGAGGGGGAGTACACCCTGCGTATGTCACTGATCACATGACCTCAATCAATTATCCTTTAGATACTAGTAGATACTAGACCACCTACATACAGATTGATTAAAAAAAACATTAAGATGTTAGGATTGTGGATTTAAACCCTTGATTTGTTAGATCTGTGCCATGAGCTGGTGGTCACCCAGACACGATTTGACTCAGCCTTCCACAGTCCAAAATGTGATTATAATTTAGTTATTTAACTGTTCAACCATTGTCGATCTAATTTTGAATGCTGTTTCTTTTGTGCAGTATAGTGGCTGCGTCCGGGAGTGTTTCCTCTGATTCAGACCACTGGTCTCTTTGAAATATGATCCTGTTGTACTGGCACCATTATGACTTTGTGATAAGCCAAAGTGTTTCATATCACATTGTTTAGGCTACTACGTCCTTACTGTTGAATTCTCTCTAGCTTAGTGGGTAGAGGGGTGTGGTAATCAGAAAGTCACCCTTTCGCCTCCTGGCCCTCCCATGTGTCGAAGTATCGCTCAGCAAGACCCTTAACCCATTGAGACCTGAAGCCGATTCTACATGTCTCCTAAATCTCAACAGTTTTCTGAAAAACATATGTTTTCTATATCAGTGGTGCTCAATCTTTTTCATGTCAAGGACCCCCAAAATTATATTTATTTGGCCGCGGACCCCCATCAAAATATTGTGTTCCAGGGACCCCCCAGAAGCAAAGATTTGAGTTAAAATCAAATTTGAGTTACTATGAGTTAAAAATATATATATTCAAAGATTTGCACACATTTTCACGATTTTTCAAAAATAGCAGATCTACAAGCTCGTAGCGCGGCACTCGGTGCCGCGCTATGAGCTTGTACATCTGCTATTTTTGAATAGCCCAAAGTGTAAAATAATGCTTTTTAGCTCAAATCTAAAAATGACACAGTTCCAGGTCTTAATGAGCACTCCGAGCACTCACCATCAGGACCATCTGAGCAGCCATGGGAATAAACAGTCCGCTACTGCTGGCTGTGTTTGTGTGCATGTCTGTGTGCGTGCAACGTGCGTGTTCACACAAAGACACAAGTGCACCGTGTTAGCTCAATAGGGAGGGGCCAAGGACGGCTATAGGAATGAATGCTGCTCCAGCCAGAGCCAAAAGAGTCAATTCACTTTCACGACAATAGACCATATTCACACGGCGGCCATATTGCTATTAAGTTAATGAAGTGCCACCCCGGTTGTCACGGCAACGGGGTGGCACTTTCAATGTAAAATTCCAAAATGGCCACCGTGTGAATATGGTCAATAGAGACATGATGAAGACGGTTTTCTGGAAAACGTGAAAACATTTCGATAGCTTTGTAATAAAACATTTCCTCTTCTGTCTAATGCGAGAAGATAGACATTTTGAGCAAATTGATGTTAATTTCAGCGACAAGCATGGAACAGATATAGACTCAATCAAACTGTGTACTGCCAGAAAGTGCAAAGATATAGAAAATAATTAATAACTAGTACATCTAGGGCGCTGTCTCCCTACTCTTCCATTGATTTAGACCCTGGTGTCAGGTAGGATACCAAGGTCCTGAAGCTCATACATTCAATATCTCCTCTGGCAAAGCAGGGATTCTGTCTTGGGAGTGCTAACCCTAGATTTATTTGTATCCCTCTAACTATCTAAGCTTACAAAGATTATCTGATACCAGTGGCTAATACTTTAGTGCAAGCCATTTACAGCTGTAGAGATAAGCCAAGACCATAATGGACCATTAGTGTAAATCATTAATGATCTATGCCGCCCAAAGATTGTGAAGGAAATGCAAGGCGCCCCAAATCGATCAGTTTGATTGATCTGTCCAGGGTGTGGACGGAACAGAGAACAGAGAACAGAGAATGTGATGATCCATTCCAAAGAACTGATCATCCCTGACAAACACACACACACACACACACACACACACACACACACACACACACACACACACACACACACACACACACACACACACACACACACACACACACACACACACACACATACACACAGAGACACAGAGAGAGAGAGAGAGAGAGAGAGATATGACAGAATGGGAGAGAGACACATGCAGGAAAACAGAGGTGTGGGTATCACAGTGGGATGGGAACAGTGGGAGAGAGATATGGAGGAAGATATCAGACTAATATTTGACTATATATTAGGAGAGACAGAGAGACAGAGAGATGCAAACTTATACAGATGCCATTAAAAACGTAATTGCTAGGACAACACACAGAGTGTGTGCGTGTGCGTGTGCGTGTGTGTGTGTGTGTGTGTGTGTGTCGTGTGAGAGAGAGAAAGAGAGGGAGAGAGGGAGAGGAAGGGAGAATGAAAACACCACTGTTGGGAAATAAGGTAAACAGATCCACCCATATGCTATTTCTCCACTCCCTGTCACCTGGTGGTTTTGTGTGCGTGCGTGCGTGCGTGCGTGCGTGCGTGCGTGCGTGCGTGTGTGTGGTGCGTGTGTGTGTGTCTTTGAAGAATTTGTACAAGAAAAATGATGTGTGCCAATCAGATAATGATGTAAACATGGATTCAATCATGACCACAGACTGCATTGACATAACCAATGTTTTATTCTGATACTGATTATTGATAGCATTACTATTGTCACTGTCTGCTTTTGATTAGAAATACTAGAATAGTACTACAGTAGTAGAGTCTTGGTGTGTCAGTGTAAGATGCATGCATGGCTGGACAATTAACCGAAAATATATCGAAACCGATATTTAAAACCAAATGACTTAATCTTGCTCATGTAGATTAATCAAATACCGGTAATTGAGAATCAGGTTTCTTTGGAGGATATTATAGTTTCTTATATTCCACCCACCAATTAATAACGTGACCTGTGGGTGTCTATTTATGTGGCTGGGGTACAAACTACACCCATCTCAAGTTTGACCTGAAGAAGAGCATTGGCTCAAAACGTCGTCAATAAATGACAATGGAGCAGATACTACTACTTGCCAACAAGTAGGGGTCCTACCCGACACACCAGGGTCTAAATGTCTCAGTGGAAGAGTAAAGAAGGACAGCACCTCCAACCACTGTAGATGTACTAGTTATATTGATTAACACACTCTACCATACATACAGATTGGTTAGAATAACATTTTATTCATTAAAATATGTTCCGGCTTGCAGCTTGCAGCTACATACGTAGTTTACAAATGGATAGATTAACACTGAGGATTTTACCTTATGTGAAGGGTGTGTGAAGGGTGTGTGTGTGTGTGTGTGTGTGTGTGTGTGTGTGTGTGTGTGTGTGTGTGTGTGTGTGTGTGTGTGTGTGTGTGTGTGTGTGTGTGTGTGTGTGTGTGTGTGTGTGTGCTTGTGTGCCTGTGTGTGAGCTGTGATCTTCCAGGGTGTGTGTGTGTGTGTGTGTGTGTGTGTGTGTGTTTTTGTGTGCCCGGGCCCGCACGTATGCGTGCATGTGTATTCGGAGATCTTGAAGGGTATGTGTGTGTGCGCTGTGATCTTCCAGCCAGGGTGCGTGTGTGCGTGCGTGTGTGTGTGTGTGTGTGTGTGTGTATATGCTGTGATCTTGAAGGGTGTGTGTGGGTGTGTGGTATTGGTTTATGCCATCTCTGTCATTTGGCTGCAGTCCTATCAGTCTGCCTCTCTGTGGCCTGTAGTTAATTCTTCTTTGAAGATTTAAAGGGCATCACTCCTCCTGGAGAATGTTTCTTTCTTCTAAATATATTTTTGAAAAATAGTTATTTACCCACCCACTGATGGTTCACCAAGCACATTCGCTCTTTTTTTCAACCAGCAACCTGCCTCATTAAATACAGGTATACACATTCACATCACCTACAACCTTCAATGTTTTCCCACTGATGGTCAGGCCTAGGCAATGGGAAAATGTCATGATGATCCTGGCCGAAACGATAGCAATTCTAAATATTGTCCCGATAATAACAAAATATGCTACCTGGAACGCATCTGTGTCACTTTAGATTTATTTGGCCTTGTAGATCTGCTATTTTTGAAAAATCGTGAAAAATTTGTTTTTATATTTTTTTCAAAAATCTGTTAGGATTTAGAAAACATTTTAAGAATCGGACTCAGGCCTTAATGGGTTAAAGCTGCCATCTGTAAGTTTCATGACCTAAGCGGGATCTGAACCAATGGGAGACCAAACTACTGATCTGCCAAGACGGATTTTTTTTGTTTGCCAGGACTCAGGAGAGATACGGTATTGCTTCAGTCAGTCAGTACTACTTGTCATCCAATAGCTGTCCTACCTGACATCAAGGTCTACATTTCTCAATGGAAGTTGGGAGACATTATTTTAACCATTAAATTAATGTTTGTTTGTTTGTTTTTTTCGTGCAGCTTTAAATCTCTTACAAATGGCACTAAAACATACTGGAACTAGTCAAAATGAAACAGAAAAACCTGAACAACGCTGTGGTGATTTTCTGTCACCAGCTAGCTAGCCTTGTGGCCTAGAGAGTGAAACGTGCCAAACTTTGGTCCTTTTCAAGACAGATGTGTAAAAAGTGCAAAAATGTCAGCATGTTCTGGTTTTGTCGTGTGAATGTGCCCACTGGCACTGAACACTCTCTCAGAAGGAACACCAGCTGCAATGGTGAGGATATTCACCGTTATCACCATAATGGAAATTCACCACAATAAAATAATCTGAAACGTTTTTTATGAGGGTATAAGATCAAATCTTACATAATCTCATCCCTAGCCAGGCCACTGGGAGCTTCCCAGCCTTCCTGGCAACTGGTTGCTGCCCAGCTGGTGTGCCGTGATACAAGCCACTGGAGTAGGGGTTCATTACTTTATCAAGGACACATCAAAAGTAGTCTGCAGCAGAGTGACAGAAAAGGAGGATGTTAACATAGCTTATGAAATTGTCTCAAATGTTCAGACTTTTTACAAGAAGTACATGCTGATTAACCCAGGGACGTCACAGGCTCTCAGAAGGTGGGGGGGGGTGGACTTTCGGTGGACTATACCCCTTACTTTACACTTTGGCTATTCAAAAATAGCAGATGTACAAGCCCGTAGCGCGGCACCGAGTGCCGCGCTATGGGCTTGTAGATCTGCTATTTTTGAAAAAGTGTGAAAAACATTTTGTAACTGTCAAATGTAAACAAATTCTGTATTTTCAAAAGTTTGCGTTTTTTGGGCAGATTTTGTTACTTTTTTTTCGTGTTTTGGTTACTTTATTTCGGTTTTAGGGTTAGGGTTAGGTTATTTAATTCATATGTTTGCCTGATTTTACCGATTTATTATCAAAACATTATTTTTTCTTTTTTCCAATAAGTGGGGGGTATGAAATCACAGATCTGTGAGAGTGAGGGTGTCGCGTCGTACGCACAGTGAATGGCCGTGACGCCCCTGGATTAACCCATTGATTTATGGACCCACGTGCCCTAGTGTGACATAGTGCATCAACCTGTGGCAAGGCTTGTGATCCAGACCTGAGCAGCATGGGACTTTCATCGTTCTTCACGCAGCATTGCTGCTCTGAAATGAGGCTGAGGGGGCAGCAGCCACGGGGACCCTTGTACATGCAGTAGCACATGAGCTGGGTGGGCACAGGGATGTTGTGGTTCATGCAGTCTATAAGGAGAACCACCCTGCCTCTCCATCACTCCGCCCAACTAATTATTCCTTCGTAGAGCCATGAAAACATATTCAGTGACTTGCCCTGTCTATCTGTCTGTCTGTCTGTCTGTCTGTCTGTCTGTCTGTCTGTCTGTCTGTCTGTTTGTTTGTCTTCCTCTCTCTCTTATTCTTCCTCCCTCCCTACTCTCTTTTTATCAGAACCCTCAACCCAAATGCTTTCTAAAAGCAGAGTTAGCTAAAAGCTGAAATCTCTGAAAGCTCTGAGAGCTGTCATTAAACTAAACTTCATTCTTTTTTTTACATTTTAGGAAAACACAAATTTTCTCCCCTCAATCTGTCCTAACCTCCGCCTCTCTCCCTTCATCCTCCAGGAGCTATGTGCCGACCCCCATCTGTTTGTGGACGGCATCAGCGCCCACGACCTGCACCAGGGCCAGCTGGGCAACTGCTGGTTCGTAGCCGCATGCTCCAGCCTGGCCTCCAGAGAGGCTCTGTGGCAGAAGGTAAGACACGAGAGAGAGAGAGAGAGAGAGATGTTTTTTAAAAACATGATTAAGGGGATGGATAAATTGTTATTTTTTTCAGTTGTCAATGTGCGACCCCACCTTCACCCTTCCGCGACCCCATTTGGGGACCCGACCCATAGGTTGAGAACCTCTGCCTCGGCGAGAGAGAGAATGTGTGTGGGAGGGAGGAGATATAAAGAGAGAATGGAGGAGAGATTGAGAGAAAGAGGGAGAGGTGGTCATTACTGGATGGTAACTGAGTATGTGCCCATATTTACCGTGTGTGTGCGTGTGCGTGTGCGTGTGCGTGTGCATGCGTGTGTACGTGTGTGAGAAAGACTTGGATTTTCAGTGTATCTTTATTCATATTTATAAGGATTTGTCAAATACTTCTATTGTTTGCTAAAGGAGATTTCTAATTCCTTTGGCAATCTTCTCCTGCTTTGCGGGATGACTCGTCAAAACCTGTGTGTGTGTGTGTGTGTGTGTGTGTGTGTGTGTGTGTGTGTGTGTGTGTGTGTGTGTGTGTGTGTGTGTGTGTGTGTGTGTGTGTGTGTGTGTGTGTGTGTGTGTGTGTGTGTGTGTGTGTGTGTGTGTGTGTGTGTGTGTGTGTGTTTTAAGGGTGTAGTCTGTAACATAATGAGTAGTCCTTCTAGCCGGTGGTGATTTGGCTTCACAAGGTCTCAGCATTGGCCCTCATTTTAACCCTTTAAGACCTTAGGCCGATTCTACGAAATGTGTTCTAAATCCTAACAGTTTCCTGAAAAACATATGTTGCTATATCAGCGGTGCTCAAACTTTTTCATGTCAAGGACCCCCAACATGATATGTATTTGGCCGCGGACCCCCATCAAAATATGTTGTTTCAGGGACCCCCAGATTGGCCAGAAGCAAAGATGTAAAGATTTTTGCTTTAAAAAATATATTTTATTTAAAAATTTGCGCAAATGTCCAAGATTTTTCAAAAATAACAGATCTACAAGCTTGCGGCGCGGCACGAAGTGACGTGCTGTGAGGTTGTATGATCTGCTATTTTTAATAGCCAAAAGTATAATATCTAAAATCTAAAATCTGAAGTGGTTAAGATCTGTGGTCTAAAATCCGGTTTTAATGGGTTAAAGATATAGATGGATAATAATCATGATCACAGGCTCTGGACACATACTGGCCATGGGTCCCTACATAGTACAGACAAGCGCATAGCGCTCGTGTGAGGCTTCGCCAAGCACAGGGCAACCCACAAAAACACAGCATGTAGTACTTTGAAATTATGCTATTCTGAGATATTGAATTACGGTACTGCCGCTTTAGGTCTATTTTGTTCTATAAATGCCATGAACAGCAGTGTATATATACATTTTTGAATGGTCAAACACGCTATGTGAAAATACCCTACCTGAACCACTGGCTTTCTCCTTCTTTCTTTGAAGAGAAGTCATTGATTGATAAGTTGTTCAACTCCCAAATGAGTCAAAAGTCAATGGCCATGAGCATGTTTAGGCATTTCTGTGACATTTCTTTATGCTTGACATTTGTGAAAAGTACAGTTTTCCCTCACAGATGCTGACAGGACGCCTTGTCAGGATGCTGACAGGACGGTATACAGTAATGTATGTCACAGAAAATTTGAGAAATCAGTCTTTTGCAGTTGTGCTGGCGGGTCAGTAAATTGTACGACAAAGTATGTAGGGCTTAAGTGTTTACGTGTGTGTAATGCCCTTCTCTTTTTTTCCACGGTTTATTATGTCCTCTGTCCTCCTCTCCTCGTGGTCTCGGAGGGAGCTCCTCTGCTCCGAGTGTTCCGTCAACTGAAGGGAAACTATCTGCTCATAGATGCACATGTGATGCAACCTCCCAGGGAGGGACGGCCTGTTGTCCTGGCGACAAGCGCCAAAAAAACAAACAGCATCGAGCTGTTGTGTGGAGGTCTTAAGATGCACAAGCTTAGTTCCAATCATTAGGATTTTGATTAAGATAACAAGCAACATTTAGAGGGGAAATTTCAGTTGGTAAATGGTTCTACTAGCCTCTGATGGTGGAAAGGACACGTTTCAGAGACTTGGCTTTGTCTTGCTCCAGGAAAGTTTGACTGGAAAGGGTGCAACTTTATGACCCAATCACTATAGCTGAAACCATGACCATGAACTGCTGGAATGCAGTTCCCGTTTCACTTGGTTTCTACTGATCAGAAAGAGAGGAATTGAAAACCCCCACAGACCCTGAGACCCTATGGTGTAAATGTAAAACAAAGGGACACATTGCTACGTGTTAAGGTCATGTCCTTTTAATCATTATTTTCTTGGCAAAATATCTGCTGGATAATTTGAAACGTAATATCAAATTGGTCTCTTGGTTCCTCCTTTTTGGTATATCAGAGCCGAGGCCTTGTGTTAAGTGACTCCCACATAACTTACTGCATTCTTGCCAAGAGATGACTATTTCAATTAAATAGATTCAAGGACTACCCCCTCAACCAATTAGTGATTTAGAAACATGTTCAAGATCCTCTCTTCTGGAAACACCCAGTCAGTGCTCGTCTAAGAGAGATAGTTACAGAATAATATATAGGATAACTTCTTTAGCCTGGTAAACCCCCCTCCCTCCGTGTCGCAAGCTTCTTCCATTTGACAGAGTCAGGTTATAACTTCTTAGCCTCTTGTTTTGACTGAAACAAACAACAACTAACAATTATTGAAAGCGAAAGAAAACGAAGAATACATGAGGTACATGGGGCACCAAAGGAAAGAGGAAAAAGTCAGTTGTATCTGAAACAATATTTGCTTTGTACTGTTTCTTCATGCCAAGGAAGTGAATGAATGTTTTGAAACCAAAACCAATGAAAATAACTGAGACAAAGACAGCAAGTCATAGAGAGAGAGGGAGGAAGGGCGGGGGGGGGGGGGGGGGGGGGGTGGAGAAGGAATGAAGATAGTGTGTGAGACTGAAACTGAAAGAGAGCGAGGGGGCATAGGGAACAGAAGTTAACAAAGTTAAACCTTCCATGTACTGTACGTCAAATAGTGAAAATAGCAGTTCTACAAGCTTGTAGATCTGCTGTTTTCATGTGGTTAAAGGGCCATACCCAGCATCAATACATGTCATTGTCAATTCACGCTCACAGCATCAGCCGTGATATATCAGCCATGATATATATATAAACATAGACATTTAAAAAATGTGCGTTTGTTTTACATACTGTATGTATTGTACAGTATGTAAAATGTCCTATGTCATGGACGTTTGGATTTCTCTGAAGCACTATTATTGACCAGACTTTTCAAATTAAAATGCGTACATCTGCGACAACAGCATAACTATGACAAAAAAATAACTTCATGGGTGCTCGGGTGGTGCATGGGTTAAAGTTCCTGCCCACCATCATGGAGACTATGGGGTTCAAATCCTCCACGGTGCCTCCAGTTTGGGTGAGGATTCCAGCGAGTACAGTCCGTGTTTGCGGGTTAGTCGGTGCACCTGTTCAGTGGAACTATTGTAAGAGAACTAGCGTGCTATACTGTGAGTCTAAGTCACAGGGCTGAATATGCTAGACCAGGGGTCTTCAACGTTTTCAGGCCAAGGACCCCCTAGCTGAGAGAGAGATGAAGCAGGGACCCCCTACTCTATATTGTATAAAATTGTGTTTCAGATAAAAACAATTTTTTTTACTTAGTCTGCTATTTTTGCCTCTACACCTATAGCCTCTTTGCCAAAAATAGCCGATCTACAAGCTCTCAACGCCTCGCAGCGCGAGGCGTTGTGAGCTTGTAGATCTGCTATTTTTGGCTAATGTTCCCCTCAGAAAAGGAATTCTAGGGTTCAAGTGGTTAATGTAAAAAAACTAAATCCTATCACACAAAGATTTGGCGATAGTAGCTCTGAGGACCCCCTAGGGGTCCCGGCCCCCCTGTTGAAGACCCCTGTGCTAGACACTGGCATGGTATATTAAATGAATGTGTCTATGTAAAAATGATATACTAGAGGTGAGTTTAGTATCAGTATTCCTCCTGTCGTAGCTGTAATGATGCTTCCCCAGGGGTTAGATAAGGCCTCTCTGAACACAACAGCTGTTTCCTCTATGAGGATTGGTCCAACTACACATGAAACAGTGGGACAACAAAAAAAAAAACACCTACAGGCAGCAGCAGCCATTGAAAAATAAACCCCCATTGTTCCACATCTACTGCATTCATTCTGTACACACACACACACACACACACACACACACACACACACACACACACACACACACCCCGCAACTACTGTACATTATATACAACATAGTTCCGCTTGAGTTGGTTGATTGGACAAGTGGCCGTCCAGGAGTGCTGATATAGAGCAGTACTGTAACATTATACTATAACACATCGCTATGACTATAATCCATCACTATTAAGCATCTCTCTCTCCCTCCCTCCCTCCCTCCCTCTCTCTCTCTCTCTCTCTCTCTCCCTCTCTGACATTCTCATAATCACTTGTGTTGAGGCCTCAGCCTGTCCTCCTCCTTTCATGACTGAGCCACAGGGCACACAGGGACACATAAGAGGTCTCAGAGCTCTCATTCAGTCAATGTGTTTCATGGGGAGAGCCACAGTATTGATGTTTAGATGGGCAGTGAAAAAGAGATGGCCTTGCCCTTTTATGTTTCAAAACACTAACCAAAACAAGCTTTGAACAAAGGGACTGACATTGCAGAACGTTACAATAATCCCAAACTGCATTTTAGTCGTGGATAGTGGCTCACTTAGCTCCTGGGTTGATAACTGACTAATCTCTCAAGAACAGATTCTGCTCTGCGCTTGAATCTGTCGGGGGGGTTCGTCATATCGCGTACGCACTGGCCTACAAGCGGGCGAGCCTTCAGATCAGGAAGCAGGCCGCGCTTTACCCAATCAAATGTAGTGGGCGGGATTTACGTGTGTTCCGATCCTTCCCCACTAGAAACAAACCGAAACTAATTTAACAATAGCGTCGTCGGAGCAGACAAAACCACGGAAAGATATTCACATTTTAACTTGCCCTTTCATCATAGAAACAAGTGGGCTTATAACCAAAACGATCCATGTTCTCTGGGAGAAGTGGTGTTAGTGTTCCGTGTAGAAATATTGTTAGTGGGAATGAAAACATCGTCGCACCACCGGAAGTGAAAGGCTGAAGGCAGACCAACACCCCGGTTTCCTTGTGCATGGATGCTACATCGACTTCCTCCCAGAGCCAACTGAGACAGTAAAAAACAGCAGAGGGCTCTGTTTTTCCTTTTGATTTGGCGATGGGTTCCCAGATTGATAACTGACAGACTGCACAGGAAAAGTGATTGTTCAGCTTTATACAAATTTTTACATTCTTTGTGAAGACCTCAGCGGTAAGACTTTACATTAAGGTCTATAATACGTTATGACTACATTTATAATGCATTATAATGCACTTATAAGGCATTATAGAACTTGTTATAAATGTTTATAATTATGCATAACAACCTGCATGTATAACAAGGTTTATGAAGTATTATAACTTATAAAAATATAATTTAAACTGCCGGTCATAATAAACTCAGTGGAACAGCACATTATAACTACCAGGTAACACTTTGGTCAGGTCTATAATGCCTTATAATCACATTTATAATGCATTATAATGCATTATACCGCAGTATAATGCACTTATAATGCTTCATAATACTCGTTATAAATGATTATAATTATGCTTAATAACTTATAACAAAGACACTTTATTACTACCTTAGTTAAGGTAGTTATCATGTGCTGTTCCAGTGAGCTTATAATATAAACGTTGTTATAAGTTGTCATACATGATTATAAGC
This sequence comes from Gymnoscopelus microlampas, assembly GCF_963454915.1. Taxonomy (NCBI): domain Eukaryota; kingdom Metazoa; phylum Chordata; class Actinopteri; order Myctophiformes; family Myctophidae; genus Gymnoscopelus; species Gymnoscopelus microlampas. Next base: position 17,453,040 of record NC_139945.1, on the reverse strand, counting down.
ATTTTTTAAAGTTTCCAACACGTGTTATAATGGCTTGTAAGTGCATTATAATGCATTATAGACCCGACCTTTAAGTAAAGTGTTACTGCAGCGGCTATAAATCATGAGAAGACCCCATGAGAATCACACTGTTGTTTTAGTGACTCACTTCCTGTCAGTGCACTGCACATGCAGACAATGACTGAAATGCATTGTAATGTGTAATGCTCTGCTTAACAGACTGTATATGAGGCCTCCTGGGCCATCGTGTGCCTGTGTTTGTTTGTGTGACAACACAGGTCTAATTGCTCATTAGACTGAGTACAAATGAGGCCCAGTAGGAGCTCAGTGTTCCCTCCATAGATTTGGGAGTTAAGACAGGGCATTGCACGGTACAGTACACTTCACAGAGAAGAACATCTTGTACCTGTATTTAAGCCAGGTGCTGGACATCAAGGCAAGCATCAAGGAGAAGAAGGTAAAACATCCGCAGCTCTCAAAACATATTTTATTTAATAATGGCGCAACGTTTCGACCTTATAAGTCTTCATCAGACAAATATGATATTTGTATATATAATATTGATATTTGCCTGATGAAGACCTATAAGGTCGAAACGTTATGCCATTAAATAAAACAAGTTTTGGGAGCTTTAAACCAGTGTGCGGAGGTTTTACCTCCTTCTCCACGGTACAGTACATACCAGGGGACGGTAGATTTTCAACTCAAACAGTTTTCACCACAAAAGGATAAAAAATACATTATTAACCATAACCATAACTAATCATTATACTCTCCTCTCTAAATGAAGCAACACAAAGGTAATAGCTATTTTTCACAAATAAAAGTAAAACGACGAAACAACAAATAAAAGTGCCTTTATGATTGTGTCGCATTCCTAGACAATCTGAGACTTCCGCCTACAGATACCGTCGCCCACTGCTTTGGAAACCAATAGGCTCTATGCACAGCAGCCATTTTGGGCCTCTTCTTACTTCCTTCACAGGTGTTACCAATGATACTAATGAAGGCTCTGTTCCATTCTGGTCAAACAGAGTCAGGGTGCTGATATTGTGCATGTTGGCTCACTAGAAATACTAGTGGGTCTCAAAGTGTGGTCCAGGGACCCTCATGGTTCCTTGAGAGGGTGGTAACTCTGAGAGTGTACAAATGGAACCAAATGGACCCTCCCGGGTCCATTTGGTTCCATTTGTACACTCTCAGAGTTATGGGGGTCCTTGAAATTAAAAAGTTTGAGAACCACCGTGCTACACTAAATGGAACAGAGCCTTCATTAGTGTCATTGGTAACACCTGTGAAGGAAGCAAGGAAGGGGCCCAATTTCTGTCCAATATGGCTGCTGTGCATAGAGCATTATGTCACTGCCCCAATATGAAGGACTGCCCTAAACAAATCGATTGGTTCTGCAACTGGTTCATCTTTTTTTCTCTTTCTTGCTCCATTTTTTTCCACCCAGTTTTAACTGATTCATACTTACTTGCACGCTGGTTGTTGCATGCCGTAAATAGCAGATCAACAAGCTCACAACGCGTCACATTCGTGACGGGTTGTGAGCTTGTAGATCTGCTATTTACTGAGCACGACACCGGCACGCAGCTAAGTATAGCTGAGGCTAAAGCCTGGCAGATTGTCCTCAGTCTCTTAGTTTATTTGTGAGGTCTTGCTTTATTGAGTCATGAAGCGCTCATGGTGGGAGACGGCATCATTCATCTGCTTAGTGCTTGCTATCGTAGTTCCGGTCTCCATCACTCTCTCTCTTTGTTTGTCTTCCACTGTTTCCCTCCTTTGTCTCTTTGTCAAGCATTCTGTCTGCCGCACGTTCTCTTTGTTCTTTGTTCTCTTGCGATCTGCCTCCTCTCTCTCTCTCCTTTTCTCTCTCTCTCTCTCTCTCCCTCCCTTTCCTAACCAGATTGGTAACATTGTTAAGTGAGTGACTGTGGTGTTGTTGTTTTTATGTGTGTGCGGTTCTGTCCATTGATCGTCCCACACGATATTAATAGCCTCTAACTCTAACCAACCCTGCCATCAGTGTTCATCGCCTCCCCTCATCTAGTTACTGATTACTTTGCAGATGTAGATTATTAATACAAAACACACACAATAATGATGTGTTATTAGGCCTATAGGTTAGCCAGTAGCACATAAAGTAATTAAAGTCAGCCTCACCTTTACGAGCTGAAACGTTAATGTGATGAACACATACTTTTAGATTTGGTACTTCATTTTTACTTTACTTTTACTTTGAACAAAGCACTTGACCCATTTTCAACCTCATCTTCACATATTTGGTTCTCACTAATGCTCATTATAAGTTGGTACCAATGACATCATCGATGGGGATTCCGATTAATTGAAACAACAGTCTTTCTCTTCCTTCCTCTTAGCATGCTGAACTAGAAGCCACTGTTATTGCATCAATTTAAAAAAAGGAAAATATGACCAAACCGATGCCTACCGATGACGTCATTGGTAGGAAGGTTTCTGAACTGTCCACAGGCCTCCTCTGAGACGTAGAGTGAGCAGACAGAAACTGTGTATCTTATATGAACATTAGTGAGGACCAGATACTGTATATATCGTCTCTGTCGGGTGGAAACCTCATATGTCCAAAACTGTTACTTTTCAGGATTCAAATTCAAAAGTAGCAGATCTACGGTATACAAGCTCGAAACGCGTCGCTTTGCGCCACGTTCCGAGCTTGCAGATCTGCTACTTTTGATGCTTTTGTGTGACACTATAGCATGATCAAGTAGAGCGTTAAGTAAAAACTACTTCTTCCACCACCTCCTTTCTCCTGTTCCCTCCTTTGACTCCTCTCTCCTATGCCTTAACCCCCCCCCCCCCCCCCCCCATGAGCTACCCCACCCCCCTGTCCAAAAGCACCAATAACAATCAGCAGAAAAGAGAGCACGCGGACACATGATGCTTTCAGTCGATATTTAATAGATGTTTCTCTATTGATCACTGTTTGTTTCAGGCTCACAGACATGCAAAGTGTATATTTGATACTCCTCTCTCTCTCTCTGTGCGTCTCTATGAACTCAGCCTTCACAGGTTTATTTGAGCTATCTGAAACAACTAAGCAGTGGTGGAAAGTAACTAAGTACATTTACTCAAGTACTGTACTTAAGTACAATTTTGAGGTATTTGTACTTTACTTGAGCATTTCCAATTTCCAATACTTTTACTTTTACTCCACTACATCTCAGAGGCAAATATTGTACTTTTACTCCACTACAATTATTTGAAAACTTTAGTTACTAGTTACTTTTCAGATATAAATTATGATATAATGAAACATACATTAACCACTTTAGCCCTATTTTATACCTAGGCTATTTGAAAATAGCAGATCTACAAGCTCACAACGCGTCGCATCGCGACGCGTTGTGAGCTTGTAGATCGGCTATTTTTGGATCGGCTATTTTTGGGCTATTTTTGGGTTAATGGGTTAAATATCAAACCACTGCTGATCAGACATGTACAATATCTGTAGTTTAGCCTATAACAATAGAAGCATTTTAACCCATTAAGACCTGAGTCGATTCTTCAAAATGTTTTCTAAATCCTAAATGAAAATAATGAAAAATAAAATTTTTCAAGATTTTTCAAAAATAGCAGATCTACAAGTTCATAGCGCGGCACTCGGTGCCGCACTATGAGCTTGTAGATCTGCTATTTTTGAATAGCCAAAGAAATCTAAAGTGACACAGATGCGTTCCAGGTCTTAATGGGTTAAGTTAAGTTGAAAAGGGGAATGGTTTACTTTTTTCATCAGTTGGGAGGAATTGTGAGTTATTAGTTCTAATGGTCAAAGTCAAAGTTTTTTTTTTTCAGATATCAAAATATATTTATATTATTGCATATATTTGTATAATTATTGAAGCAATTATACAAAACATCTTCTGTGTTCAAAAACAAAAACAACAAAAAGTCATTATATTCCTTTAGTTCCTGAAAAAGTTATCTCTTTCCAAATGGAGAGTTTTGAGTGGTGAATTATTTTTTAAATATTTGTTTTAGGTGAAGTAACAAATCATATCATTTATTAATTTTATAAAATAAAAAATAAAATGTTATCATAAATTATTTTTGAATTCTCCCAACCCTGGTCGTGCAGAGCTTTCCGGCAATATTATCATCCGTCGCCGGCTTTGCTCCGTACTCTACCGCCGACCGTGTCCTCATAAGGTCACTGTTCGGGGGTGAACTCCACCGCGCAGCTGACCTTCCCTGGCTCCGCCCCTTCCTTGAAGGCAATCAGGAAGTACATGACCTTTCTGACCTTGGCCAGTTCAGCGATCCTCTCCCCGAACTCCTGCATGTCCGCCTCCAGGCACTTGAGCGGGGAGTCGGGGGGGTCTCCCGCGTTCCTCCAGAACGTTCCCACGGGCTCCAGGAGCTGGCGGGTCATCAGGTTGGTGAGGTCAGGGGTCCAGAGCTGGGAGGTGCCGGTGACGGTGACGCGGCCGTGGCCCTCCAGGGAGACGTGCCAGCGGGAGAAGACCAGCTCCTGGACGGAGAAGTCGAGGCGGTAGACGGCCTCGTGGGGCAGCAGCAGACGCTCGCCGTCCTGACGCTTCTGACCCGTCCGCTGGAGGGACGCGGCACGCTGACGCATCACCTAGAAGGGTGGAGTAAGACAGGAGATGAGGGGCAGAGGATAGAGGGATAGAAGATGGAAAGAGGAATAGAAGAGTATGGAAAGAGGGAGAGGGAGAAAGATAGATCTGAAATCTGCTGGTTATGAGTGCAGGCCTGAGACGGGCGTTTTTTTTTTCTGCACCAGGGTCAATTCTTACACTCTAGAGGGGCATTCACACTGGAAGCAATGCGATGCGATACATATAACTTTTTCGAATAAGTCATATGTGGCATAAAATGCAGTAGCTTATGTTCACTTTCAGACCTATGCCACTGTGCGTTATTTCTTCCTGGCTGTTGTGTTGTGTTTTTTAAAGGCATTAGTAGACTCTGATATTATTACTGTGGTCTGGCTTATTCATCTTTGATTTTCTCTGTTTTTGTTACATTTGGACTTTAACCAGGGACCTGGCCTGTGTGATAATGTTGGATGGAATCAGTAGAATCCAAGTTGCTTGTCAAGACAGGTCCTTTGCTATGTTTAATTTGTTTAAACTGAAACAGGCATCACGACTGGAACAGGCCTCACCTCAATAATAATAATAATAATAATATATTATGAATAGAATATGAATTTAAAGAAAAAAAATATTTCTGTAAAATATAGACCATGTTTGTCTTTCTTCTACTCTCTGACCCTTACGCTGTCCATGGTGCTGATTGCCGCACATCAGAGAGAAAAAATGTACGATTTATATGTGTAGCCTACAGAACTTCATCATAGAAGGGTGAGACTGTATTTGAAAGCTTAGCTTAAAGGGGAATTTTGCCCCATGGTTTTCTTACCTTTTCTATGATGTTATGATATCCAGTAGAAAAATGTCATAACTCAGACTTCCGGTGGGGCGCATTCAAGACAATCACGTTGCATAGTGTTCTGTCACTATGAACGTCAGATCTCACAAAAAAAAGCTATGAAAATACGCGATCTAGCGCAAGGACCATAGGCGTGCGTTTTTAGCTGTGGCGGATCCGGTATGGAGTTATGATTTTTTTCTAGTGTAGGGCAAAATTCCCCTTTAAGTTGTCTCAAGACATACACTTAGTGTTTTTAAAGTTAAAGATTGTACATTTATAATTGAGGTGTTAAAGAGAGTTATGTCAGTTCCATGCCATTGTCTCTTCTTCTTCTTCTTCTCGGCTAATTCCCATTGGGGTTGCCACGGTGGATCTTCTGTTTCCATCTGGTTCCGTTTTCTGCGTCTTCCTCTGTGACTCCAGTCACCTGCATGTCTTCTCTCACTGCATCCATAAACCTCCTCTTTGCCCTTCCTCTTCTCCTCTTACCTGGCAGTTCCATCTTCAGCTTCCTTCTCCCAATGCACCAAGCCGTACTGCCGCACATCTTTCCTCTTCGCTCTTGCTGGTACCCTTCTGTCACAAATCACTCCTGACACCTTCCTCCATCCGTTCCACCCTGCCTGCGCTCTCTTCTTCACCTCTCTTCTACACTCCCCATTACTTTGAGTAGTTGACCACAGGTATTTACACTGCCCTCCCTCTCGTTCACACACACACACACACACACACACACACACACACACACACACACACACACACACACACACACACACACACACACACACACACACACACACACACACACACACACACATTCTGTCTTACTCCTGTTGACTTTCTTTCCTTCTCTGCAGTGCATAACTCCACCTTTCCAGACCGGTTCCCTCCTCTCACTACATATCACAATGTTGTCCACATGCCATTGTTTGTTATTTTTATATTCCTACCTACAGTACAAGACGGCTCAGCTGCCACCAAATGTTTGTATAGGTGTCTTGGAGAATTCTAGTTGAAGATGCTTAAACGATGATGCAGTTTGTCATGTGAGTCAGTGGTGGAAAAAGTACTCAAAATCTTTACTTAAGTAAAAGTACCAATACTGCAATATAAAAATACTCTCTTACAAGTAAAAGTCCAGAAAAAAAAAGTACTTGAGTAAAAGTACAAAAGTATTGGCATCAAAATGTACTTAAAGTACCAAAAGTAAAAGTACTAAATATTTGAAAATAGCCGATCTACAAGCTCACAACGCGTCGCGATGCGACGCGTTGTGAGCTTGTAGATCTGCTATTTTCAAATAGCCTAGGTTTAAAATAGGTTTAAAGTGGTTAATGTATGTTTCATTATATCATAATTTATATCTGAAAAGTAACTAGTAACTAAAGTTTTCAAGTAAATGTAGTGGAGTAAAAGTACAATATTTGCCTCTGAGATGTAGTGGAGTAGAGGTAGAAGTAAAGTACAAATACCTCAAAATGTTACTTAAGTACAGTACTTAAGTAAATGTACTTAGTTACTTTCCACCACTGCATGTGACACTGTTCTATAGCCTATATGTCAGAAACTAAATGTTTCCTGGCCAGGTAATCTTGCCACACCTTAGCTTTTACTGAATTGACGCCACTGTTACGGGTCCATTTGGCTGCATTTGTACACTTTCAGAATTAAACTGATAATATATGTGTAATTGTGCACAAATAAGTAAGACGTATAGTTACAGTTCGTCAGAGCCTTACCTCTGTCAGTGAGGCATCCTTGTTGAATGTCAGCACCATTGCCTTGGACGGGGCTTGGGTCGTGTCCGTATTGGAGCTCATAGTCCTGGGTTGGGGAGACGGCAAGGCCTGCCTGTCTGGAGGTGGTGTTGGAGGTCTGTCCTCTGATGCTGCGTCCAGGTCAGATGAACTCTATATCTGTCTCCTCTTCCCCTCACTGTTCCTAACACTATTGTGTGTCGTCTTCTGTCTGTCTCTGTGTGCCACTCTTCCTTTCTCTCTCACTCCTCTCTCTCTCTCTGTTTGCCTGTTACCGCTCACTGCCACTCTCATAGACATCCAACAACCCCCAACTCTCTGTCTCCCTCCCTCCCTCCCCCTCTCTCTCTCTCTCTCTCTCTCTCTCTCTCTCTCTCTCTCTCTCTCTCTCTCTCTCTCTCTCTCTCTCTCTCTCTCTCTGTCTCCCTCCCTCCCTCTCTCTCTCTCTCTCTCTCTCTCTCTCTCTCTCTCTCTCTCTCACACTCTCCCCTCCCTCCCTCTCTCCCAGAGGGCAGTGGGGTTGTTATAGTCCTCTGCCTGTGGCTCTATTGATTGCTGTGACACAGAAAAGAGAGAGATTGTGTGTGTGTGTGTGTGTGTGTGTGTGTGTGTGTGTGTGTGTGTGTGTGTGTGTGTGTGTGTGTGTGTGTGTGTGTGTGTGTGTGTGTTAGGGCTGGTAACTTTCCTCAGAAATGATATTCGAATATTGGTCTTAAAAATTGGCAGATATTCGAATATATTCAAATATTATTATTATGATTATTAAAAAAATATATTTAAAAAAATATGTTTTTTTCTCTTTTTCTTTTAATGATTATTTGACAGGGACAATACAAAACACAATGTATCAAGTGCTCGGATCCAATAATACATTGTTTTTTGTATTGTCCCTGTCAAACATATAAATAAAAAACGTTTTATTTTTTTATTCGAATATACATTTTCGTATTCGAATATACGTATTTTCCCCATATTCGAGAAATATTCGAAATTTGAATATTAATTTACCAGCCCTAGTGTGTGTGTGTGTGTGTGTGTGTGTGTGTGTGTGTGTGTGTGTGTGTGTGGGGGGATCATGTATGCGTGGAACGTGCTTTATTTGAGTCTTACTGGATCAGATAAGTTGAAAATAAAGTGAAAAAGGATCAATTCAGTCTTTTCCTACACCTTAAAAAAAGAAGTGGGTGAAATGTGTTGTTTTCAGAAAAGAAAGAAAGAAAAAGAGGTGCTCTTGTGTGACGCTGTGATATGGTCAAGTACAGGGACGTCACGGGCTCTCAGAAGGTGGGGGGTGGACTATACCCCTTACTTTACACTTTGGCTATTCAAAAATAGCAGATATACACGGTATGAGCTTGTAGATTTGCTATTTTTGAAAAAGCGTGAAAAACATTTGTAACTGTCAAATGTAAACAAATTCTGTATTTTCAAAATGTTGCGTTTTTTGGGCGGATTTTCGTGTTTTGGTTACTTTATTTTGGTTTTAGGGTTAGGGTTAGGTTATTTAATTCTTATTTTTGCCTGATTTTACCGATTTATTATAAAAAAAATGTTTTTTTCAAAAAATTGGGGGGTATGAAATCACGGATCTGTGAGAGTGAGGGTGTCGCGTCGTACGCACAGTGAATGGCCGTGACGCCCCTGGTCAAGTAGTATGGTCGTAGTGTGGTCAAGTAGAGTCACACAAAAAGTTTGAATATGGAGATAAGAGGTTTCTGCCAAACAGAAACAATATATATACATACACACAGCATAAAAAGTAGCAGGTATATGCAGGAGTTTAGACATACTGTACATTAAGGTGCAAAAAAACAAACCATACCGAACCAAACGGACCCATTGGGTCCATTGTACACTTTCTGATTGAAATTAACACTGAGTTCACTTGTACTGTGTGTGTTGACATACTACATGCAGCAATAGAAAGTGAGCAACACAAGCGGCAAGCAGTGACATTTTAAAATGACATTTCCAAGACAAGAGGAAAGGGACCACCCTGTCTGGCCTGCCATAAGTGGGATAATTGGTGTGTGATTCTGCTGGAAAGTGAAACCTCTGGGTGGGAGACGTGTGAAGGCGCTAGGCAACCGGCGCCTTCACAATGACGCACGGCAGGGAACTCTGGGAGTTTCCTTGGGGCTTCTGGGAGCTTTGGCAGTCTTAGCTCATTGGACCGGTTATTTACACCTCACCTCGGTGTGTGTGTGTGTGTGTGTGTGTGTGTGTGTGTGTGTGTGTGTGTGTGTGTGTGTGTGTGTGTGTGTGTGTGTGTGTGTGTGTGTGTGTGTGTGTGTGTGTGTGTGTGTGTGTGTGTGTGTGTGTGTGTTTGAATGTGTGTGCCAGTGCGGGCACTGATTGTGTGTGTGTGTATAGATATGTGCACGCATGCACGCTCTCTCACACACACACACACACACACACACACACACACATTGTGTATGGAAGTGCGTCATTTGGATTTGTGTGTGTGTGTGTGTGTGTGTGTGTGTGTGTGTGTGTGTGTGTGTGTGTGTGTGTGTGTGTGTGTGTGTGTGTGTGTGTGTGTGTGTGTGTGTGTGTGTGTGTGTGTGTGTGTGTTTGTCCTGGTGTGTGTGGCGATGTGAAAACCACATGGGGATTATAAGGGACATGGAATCCCCTCATTAAGAAAAAAAAAAGATACATCTGTTAAGCCTGGTTCCGAAAGGTAAACTAAGGCAACACAACACACTGTAAACTAGTTGTGTATCGTCACACAACTATCGTTGCTGTCGGGCAGAAACCTCTTATCTGCATATTCTAACTTTTTTGTGTTTTTTCGTAAATTAACGCCCGACTTGATCACACTACAGCATCACACACAAGCAGCAAAAGTAGCAGATCTACAAGCTCGAAACTATTTTTGAATTTAAATCCTGAAAAGTCACAGTTTTGGACATTATGCTATCACACAACATGCAGTAAACAACTTATACAATCACTTTTGATGAACATTTTGATAAAGACACGTTGGTAAAAACATACACAATATGGAGGATTTAGTAGGTGAGATATTTTTTGTTGCTCATAATATTACAAAACTAAAAGCATGTGTGTGTGTGTGTAGGCCTACTATATTCAATTATAAACACGGAACAAACTTTTAATGCTCCAAACTATTTTCAACAGCAGCAAATAGGGACTTGAACGTCCGTTACTAGCTGCTGTTGAAGTAAAGTGTGGAGCATTAAAAGTGAGTTGCGAGCCCTTCTTCTTTATGATTTTGCTTATTTGTCTCAGCACCGTGGTCGGAGGATGTGCTTTATCTTTGTCTTTGAATACACATTCACATTGCTGTTAAGAGTGGAAAAACAGCACTTACCAGACCGGCTCAAGCAACTGACTTACACTTAAAGTACCACATGTTCAGTCTGAACTGGGAAAATCCGCTCCAGTTTCACAGAACAATCTACAACTTGTAGAGAACCTACTGTATGTACAATTTAATAACCTGCTCTCAAATCTCCCTACCTTTCTATTTAACTGTTTTTAACATACTAGTTTTCTGTTTTGCTCTTATTTTGTTGTTTCTGTATTTTATATCTGTATGTGTCTTAATTGTATATTTTTGTGTGTGTGTGTGTGTGTGTGTGTGTGTGTGTGTGTGTGTGTGTGTGTGTGTGTGTGTGTGTGTGTGTGTGTGTGTGTGTGTGTGTGTGTGTGTGTGTGTGTGTGTGTGTGTGTGTGTGTGTGTGTGTGTGTGTAATCTTGACAGCATTGTAAATGAGGGTAAACCTCAATGCTCTTTTCGAGAATAAATAAATGTTTCAATCAATCAAGTGTACCAAAAATGCACTTTCAATGTACTTGATGTGCTGTATTTGTCTTTGTTTCTTTGCCCATCATCAGGTGATTCCAGAGCACAAGGATCAGGAATGGGACAAAGACAAGGCAGAGTCGTACGCTGGGATCTTCCACTTCCACTTCTGGCGCTTTGGGGAGTGGGTGGACGTGGTGATCGACGACCGGCTGCCCACGGTGAATGGAGAGCTGGTCTACTGCCACTCCAATGACAGCAACGAGTTTTGGAGCGCACTGGTGGAGAAAGCATACGCCAAGTAAGCACCTCCCAACCAATCACAGCACAGGGGGGGGGGACTAACCTCCAACCAATCACAGCACGGGGGGGGGGGGGGGGGGGCTAACCTACAACCAATCTCAGCACAGGGGGGGATCTAACCTCCAACCAATCACAGCTCCATAAGGGGGAGGGCAGGGAACAGAATTAAGGAAGTATACAGTGATATGCAGATTTTGGTTTGATGTAGATTCAGTTGTGTTTGTTTGTTTGTTAGTTTTTCTGTGATTTAGGGTGTGAATTAGTGGTGAAGGGAATATTTAAAAAGTGACCATATTTTCTTGATACTCACCTTTCAAAGTGTTATCATTTAGGACTGGACAGGTGCCCGTTGGTTACCGGCCTACTCGGGAACAATGCAAGTTGGGAACAATGCAAATAGGGAATGCGTGGCCCACCTTGTTATGCAATACTCGTTGTTAGAGTACCTGTTGTAACCACCCATCTGTCTGTGTCCCCTTTGCGCCCATATATGGAGATCCCTGATGTTATCAGTATATGCCCATATATGGGCATAACGGGGGGGGGGGGGGGGGGTCAGTTCTGGAAAGTCCTGCAGTGGTAAACGTCTGTGGAGAATGTGCGGACCATGTCTGAAGAGTACAAACTGACTGTGACATGTAAACTGACTAAGTCATCAAATGGCAGTTGTGGGGAATTTGCCAAATCAAGCTTAGGCAGAACGGTTCTCGAGATACATGGATTACAGACGTACGTACTTACACATGTACAGAGATTCCATGCATTTTTTTTTGTAAGATTAGGGCTCGAATTAAGTACATTTCCTGGGATTGGGGGAATGAATGTCGCTAACGGAAACCAGCCGAGAGTCCACACAATACAATACATAATACAATGAGTAACTGTGTGTGTGTGTGTGTGTGTGTGTGTGTGTGTGTGTGTGTGTGTGTGTGTGTGTGTGTGTGTGTGTGTGTGTGTGTGTGTGTGTGTGTGTGTATGTGTGTGTGTGTGTGTGTGTGTGTGTGTGTGTGTGTGTGTGTGTGTGTCCAGGATGTACGGCTGCTACGAGGCGTTGGATGGGGGGAACACGGCCGACGCCCTGGTGGACTTCACCGGCGGCGTGTCGGAGCCCATGGACCTGATGGAGAACGGGTACAAAGACGAGCAGGAGAAACGTGACGAGCTGTTTGAGAGAGTCCTCAAGGTCCACAACAGAGAAGGACTCATCAGCTGCTCTATCAGGGTATGGAGACACGCACACGCACATACACACGCACACAAACATGCGCACACGCACACGCACGCAGTGGTGGAAAAAGTACTCAAATTCTTTACTTAAGTAAAAGTACCAATACTGCAATATAAAAATACTCTCTTATAAGTAAAAGTCCAGAATAAAAAATTGACTTGAGTAAAAGTACAAAAGTATTGGCATAAAAATGTACTTAAAGTGCCAAAAGTAAAAGTACTAAATATTTGAAAATAGCCGATCTACAAGCTCACAACGCGTCGCATCGCGTCGCGTCGCATCACACCCTTACTGATCCATTGGGGTCCATTGCTACGCTCTCAGAGTTAAATGAACACTGAGACACTTTACTGTGCAGGCGGCCAGCGCTGCAGAAATGGAGGCTAAGCTGACCTGCGGCCTGGTCAAAGGTCACGCGTACGCCGTGACGGACGTGCGGCGGGTGAGGCTGGGTCACGGCCTGCTGGCCTTCTTCAGGTCAGACAAGCTGACCATGATCCGCATGAGGAACCCCTGGGGAGAGAAGGAGTGGAACGGAGCCTGGAGCGACAGGTGAGAGAGGAGAGGAGGAGGAGAGGAGAGGAGGAGGAGAGGAGAGGAGAGGAGAGGAGAGGAGAGGAGAGGGGAGGGGAGGAGAGGAGAGGAGAGGAGAGGAGAGGAGAGGAGAGGAGAGGAGAGGAGAGGAGAGGAGAGGAGAGGAGAGGAGAGGAGAGGAGAGGAGAGGAGAGGAGAGGAGAGGAGAGGGGAGGGGAGGGGAGGGGAGGGGAGGGGAGAGGAGAGGAGAGGAGAGGAGAGGAGAGGAGAGGAGAGGAGAGGAGAGGAGAGGCATTGTTGGGAGGAATAGAGAAAAGGAGGGATGGGGGACAGGAAAAGGGGAGTGGTGAAGAGAGGAAGAGAAACAGTGGTTAAATAGGAAGCCTATTTAAGTAAGTATGTTCAGAATCAGCTTTATTGTTGAAGTTATTCTGTATCTATTTTTATGTAAATGAATAAATACATACATAATGGAAGGATTCAGTTGGGTCAGATTGGCCTTGGTAACAGAATTTAGACAATCATGTGATAAAGAAATTCTGTGACCGACATTTGCAGGACAATAAATATGATGTTTATTATGTTTATCAAGTATTTCTAGTATTTTGAACCTGCATTATCATTTATTTTACCTGTGTAATAATTTGTATTTGTACTGTATGTGTCCTGGTGTCAGCTCAGAGGAATGGCAGAAGGTCAGTAAAAGTGAGAGAGAGAAGATTGGAGTGACAGTACAAGATGACGGAGAGTTCTGGTGAGTAATAATACTTTTTTTTTTACTACTATTACTACTGCTACTACTGTTGTTGTTGTTGTTGTTGTTGTACTACTACTACTACTCAGTGGTGGAACAAGTACTCACATTCTTTACTTGAGTAAAAGTAAAGATACTGCAAGTTTCTTTTTATGCAACTGCCTATTGTTGCACTTTGAGATTTTTTTCAAATGTAAAGTGCATTATAAATAAAATCCATTATTATTATTTAGAAATACTCTGTTACAAGTACAAGTTTTAAATTAAAAATGTACTTGAGTAAAAGTACAAAGGTATTGGCATCAAAATATACTTTTTTAAAATATAGATTTTTTGTTGTTGAAAATAGCCAAAGAATATATCGTTGCTGTCCGGCAGAAACCAGCTAACTCCATTTTGACGCTTTTGCATTCTTTTTCCATAAATAAGTGTTATTGAACACCCTTTACGTCTGTGTGTTGATTCAAAAAATATTGAACCAATGAAAAGTATTAAAAAGCGCTTCTGCTAAACCAGCTAACTCCACCAAAGGGGGGTGGAGTTAGCTGGTTTTGCTGACTCCAGGCTCCACCCCCTTTTGACCTCCAACCTCATTGTGAGCTTGGAGGTCCATTCAGCTGTTCTTATCAATGATGAACAAAACCTCCTAACTACACTTTTTCTATGTTTTTTGTCATTTCCTGAAAAATGAACATTTTGGAGTTAGCTGGTTCCTGCCGGACAGCAGAGATATAGTATAGGCTGAAGTGGTTAATGTATGTTTTGTAATAATAATCAAAATCTACAAAGTAACTAGTAACTAAAGTTTTCAAATAATTGTAGTGGAGTAAAAGTACAATATTTGCCTCTGAAATGTAGTGGAGTAAAAGTAAAAATAAATTGAAAATGGAAAACCTCATAAATTGTAGTTAAGTACAGTACTTGAGTAAATGTACTTAGTTATGTTCTACCACTGCTACTACTACTACTACTACAACATCTACTACTTCCAATAAAACTAATGGGACAAATACTACACCTACAGACAGTTTCCCATAGTTTTTCCTTTCTTCAGGCCTCACTCCAGGGCCGCATTAAGACCCCTCAGGGCCGTGGAACACCACAAAACCAAAGGCCCCCCCAGCGGCGTGCACCCAACCTGCGCGCGTGAATTTTTTCGGGTCTAATTCGGGTCTAATTCGGTTCTATTTGACCAATATAAATCAACATTTTTTCTTTACATACACAAAAATTAAATACACAATTCTCACAGGGCCCTGCAGGCTGCGGGCCGTGGAACACAAGTTCCACTAGGTTCCACGGTTAATGCGGCCCTGCCTCACTCCATACAGTCACCTCAGTTATAACATTTCTGTGTGCATCTGAATTGATATCAAAATACAAGTTTATTTATGTCTACTAACTGTAATTCAGTTGATACATAATGACACATGGTGTCATTAGGCGCAAACAAAATGTTCCAATGATTCAGTAAAACATGTGGTCCTCTGTCAATCCCGGGTCAGTGGCACCCCCTGCTGGGGAAACAGGGAGATGACATAACAACCAAATTGATGGACCGAATCTGTTCTGTTTGTTTATTTATTAGATTTCCTCCTTTCAGGATGGCGTGTGACTTAACTCTTTCGTTAAAGTAGCAGGCATAAAGTTTTGATCTACACACTCTCTCTCACCCTCTCGTTCCCTCCCTCCTTCCTCTATTTCCAGCTCTCCCTCACTGTCCCTAACTCATTCTACAGGATGTCCGTTGATGGCGTTAAATCAGTGGTTCTCAAACGTTTTCATGTCAGGGACCCCCAAATTAATGTGTATTTGGCCACAGACCCCATCTTAGAAGTATGTCCTGCCAGGGACCCCCATAAAAGATTTAGATTGTTCAAACGTTTCAAACATTTTTCGCATTTCTTTCAAGATCTTTTGAAAATAGCATTGTGTTGTGAGCTTGTAGATCGGCTATTTTCAAATAGTCTTTATGCATAGAGTTAAAGTGGTTAAACTGATTTTGATGCTATATTAACACATTTTGCTGGGGAACCCCCTCAAGGACCCCTGGGGTCACCGCACCGGATAGATACACAGTACTATGTGTATAATAAAAACGATGGAGCTTGCACAAAAATGAATTCCACCCACTGTTTTACACCTGTACACCTGTGATGTGACAATAAAGATGATTCTGGTTCTGAACAGTGTTGATTTCGTCGACTGAAACTATGATGAAAAATGTTCGTCGACTACCTTTTTTCACTGACGAAAACTAAATAAAAACTAAGCTATGATGACTAAAACTGAGACCCTAACCCTAAACATTGACAATTTCGTCAACAAATAAAAACTAGACCAAAATGTTAGTGACAAGTCATTTTATGTTTGGTTGAGTTCGGGTGTTGCGCTCTGAAAATAGCAGATCTACAAGCTCACAACGTGTCGCACTGCGATGCGTTGTGAGCTTGTAGATCTGCTATTTTCAGCATGCTACCAAGTGTAAAATCAGCCATTACGACGCCATCAAGGCACCGCCAAAATGCTTTTTAGTCGACTAAATCAACTGTAGATTTAGTCGACTATAATCTTATGATATTTAGTCGACTAACAGTAGACTAACAGTAGAACATTTCAGATGGCTAAAATATGACTAAAACTAGACTAACAGTAGAACATTTCAGATGGCTAAAATATGACTAAAACTATAACAGTAGAACATTTCAGATGGCTAAAATATGACTAAAACTGAATGGAAATGTATTCAAAAGACTATGACCAAAACAAACTCAAAATTTTCTGTCAAAATCAACACTGGTTCTGAATAACTGTCTCTGTCTCTCTGTTTCCTCCTCCAGGATGACGTTCGATGACTTTGTGGCTAACTTCACAGACCTGATCCTGTGTCGACTGATCAACACGTCCTACCTGAGCTTCCATAAGACCTGGGAGGAGACGGTGGTCACGGGGGCCTGGTGTCGCGCCGATGACCCCGTCCGCAACCGCGCGGGGGGCTGCACCAACAACAAGCTGACCTTCCTCCAGAACCCACAGGTGTGTGTGTGTGTGTGTGTGTGTGTGTGTGTGTGTGTGTGTGTGTGTGTGTGTGTTCCTTTGTAGTACGTGG
The DNA here is from genome assembly GCF_963454915.1 of Gymnoscopelus microlampas. Taxonomy (NCBI): domain Eukaryota; kingdom Metazoa; phylum Chordata; class Actinopteri; order Myctophiformes; family Myctophidae; genus Gymnoscopelus; species Gymnoscopelus microlampas. The sequence goes on along the minus strand of NC_139945.1, from coordinate 17,436,138 downwards.
TATTAATGTATGTGTGTTTCCTTGCAGTATGTGTTTGATGTGAAGAAGCCAGAGGACGAGGTGTTGTTCTGCCTACAGCAGAGAGACCGCAGAGCCTCGCTCAAACACGGACGAGGAGAAAACCTGGCCATAGGCTTTGACATACACAGGGTCAGCACCGTGTGTGTGTGTGTGTGTGTGTGTGTGTGTGTGTGTGTGTGTGTGTGTGTGTGTGTGTGTGTGTGTGTGTGTGTGTGTGTGTGTGTGTGTGTGTGTGTGTGTGTGTGTGTGTGTGTGTGTGTGTGTGTTTGTGTGTGTGTGTGTGTGCGCGCACATGCGCGTGCGTGCGTGCTTTTTTGCTCAGTGACATCTCAATGATAGAAAAATGGAGGAACATAGTCCACAGAGTACAACAAGTTCTCAACAATGTTCTCCTCTGTGAAGTTATAGAGCAGTGGTTCTCAAGCCTTTTCATTTCAAGGACCACCAGTTTGGTATGCATTACGTCCCCCATAACTCTGAGAGTATACAAAATGGAACCAAATGGACCTTAACAGGGCCATTTGGTTCTATTTGTGCACTCTCTGAGTTATAGAGCTGTAAGGGTCCATTTGGTTCCTAACTATTAATAATTTAGCGGGGGACCCCCTGGAACTCCCTCAAGGACCCCTGGGGATCCCCACACCTCAGTTTGAGAGGCCACTGCAGTGTTAGGTCATAGCTATAAGTTTAAAGTCATTAATTAATTAATTCATTCATTCATTCATTCATATCATTGTGTGTAGGTGGAGCTGAACAGGACGTACCGTATGCATGTCACGCAGCAGAAGGTAGGGGGCAGCACCTACATCAACTCCAGGTCCGTGTTCCTCCGCATCGACATGAATCAGGGTCGCTACGTCATCATCCCCACCACCTTTGACCCCGGCCTGGACGGAGACTTCCTGTTGCGCATCTTCACCGATGTCCCCGCTGACTGCAAGTATGGACCACCGCCATTATCACAGTGGATGAAGTGTAATGTGGTGTAGAGCATTGGTTCTCAAACTTTTTCATGTCAAGGACCCCCAAATTGACACTTATTAGCCCGCGGACCCCCATTTAAAAAGATAAGCCAGGGACCCCAATAAGAGAAGATTTATATGGCTCTCTAGCAGTGATTCTCAACCATTTTAATTTCAAGGACCCCCAGTTTGACATGTATTAGGGCTACGGACCCCCATTTAATGGCATTTATACCTCTGGGACCCGAATTTATATTATAAAATCAATGTTAATTTAACTCTGAGAGTGTACAAATGGAACCAAATTTGGTTCCATTTGTACACTCTCAGAGTTACAGAACCATAAGGGTCCATTTGGTTCCTATCCATCATTTAGCTGGGGACCCCCTGGAACCGCCTCAAGTACCCCTGGGGGTCCCCGTACCCCACTTTGAGAACCAATGGTGTAGAGATCATTGTATGTGACTTTTGATGGTGCAGTGGTCCCCCATGTAGTCCCTGTCACCTCTGACTGGCACTGGTTGTAGACGGCCATGTGTCTCCTCCGATACACATGGAGTCGCCGGTTGCTTCTTTTCACCTGACAGTGAGGAGTGTCCGTAACGTACCGAGGAACATGCCATTACTCTCAGTTCCAACTCCCCGCTGGCGCCATCACCCTCCCTCCCCGCCCGGGTTTTCCACCCACAAACACAACCGGCTGTGTTGAAGAAAGAAGACACTGGAGCAAACAATCATCACCTGATGAAGACGTACTGACATAGAAAACATTGTCACGTTTTATTTGCCTGCACCCTGTGATTTAACCCATTGAGGCCTGAGGTTCCGATTCTGCAAAATGTCTTCTAAATCGGTTTTCTGAAAAACGTATGTTTCTATATCAGTGGTTTTCAAACTTTTTCATGTCAAGGACCCTCAAAATGATATGAATTTGGCTGCGGACCCCGATCTCAAAATAGTTTGTTCCAGGGACCCCCAGAAGCAAAGATTTGAGTTAATGTTTGCTTTAAAAGAATAATATTCAAAGATTTTCACACATTTTCACGATTTTTGAAAAACAGCAGATCTACAAGCTCGTAGCGCGGCACTCGGTGCCGTGCTACGAGCTTGTTAAAAGGCTTGTTAAAAGGCTTGTTAAAAGGCTTACGAGCTTGGGTTAAAAGGCTTCAAATGTCTGAGTTTGCTCCAGTGCCTTCTTTCTTCATGCCTATGAGTCCTGCTCCTGAGATGCACCGGACCTGGGCCTGAATTTGGCTGTTCACAGCCAATTGTGTTGGTTGGAACAACCGGCTATGCCGGAGGCACCGTGGAGGATTTGAATTCCGGTCTCCACTGTGATGGGCAGGAACTCTTAACCTCTCTCTCTCTCCCTCCCTCTCCCTCCCTCCCTAGGGAGTTGACCCTTGACGAGCCTCCTCAGACCTGCTGGTCCGGTCTGTGTGGTTACCCCACGCTGGTCACTCAGGTCCACGTGATGAGAGCCGACGGACTGGCCGTTCAGGACTCCGATGGAGGTATACCAACACAGTAATTAAACGCATTAAAACCGGGAACGCTGCGTAACCACTTTACTTTTATTTAAAAAAATAGCAGATCTACAAGCTCATAGCGCGGCACTCGGTGCCGCGCTATGAGCTTGTAGATCTGCTGTTTTTTTAATAGCCAAAGAAATCTTAAAATGACACAGATGCGTTCCCGGTCTTAATGGGTTAAGGGATTAACGCACTCACCGCTGCTTTTATTTCTTAGATTATGTGATGACATTATATGTATCCTTTGTGTGTGTGTGTGTGTGTGTGTGTGTGTGTGTGTGTGTGTGTGTGTGTGTGTGTGTGTGTGTGTGTGTGTGTGTCCAGCGTCAGACCCCTATGTGATAATCCGCTGTGAGGGAGAGAAGGTTCGCTCTCCGGTCCATAAAGACACTCGGAGCCCCGTCTTTGACACCAAGGGTCTCTTCTACAGGAAGAAAGCCAACCAGAACATCAGCATAGAGGTAGGGCTGTGTGTATGTGTTAAGAGATGTCCAGACTAGAATGACAACTATAAAGATAACCTGAGGCCGATTCCAAAAATGTCTTCTAAATCCTAACAGTTTTCTGAAAAACTCATGTTTCTATATCAGTGATTTTCAAACTTTTTCATGTCAAGGACCCCCCAAATTATATGTAATTGGCCGCCGACCCCCATATTTTGTTCCGGGGACCCCCAGATTTGAGTTAAAAATGTTCGCTTTAAATATATATATATATTCAAAGATTTGCACAAATGTTCAAGATTTTTCAAAAATATCAGATCTACAAGCAGATCTACAGATCTACAAAGTGACGTGCTATGAGCTTGTATATCTGCTATTTTTGAATAGCCCAACGTATAAAAGGACACAGACGCTTTCCCGGTTTTAATGGGTTCAAATAAAAAACGTTTTGCATCGTGGCTACGAGTTGTGCGACCTGCTACTTTTTAATATTTTGTGTATCTTCCGTGGTCAGCACCTCCTCAACATCGTTTTGTGTGTGTGTGTGTGTGTGTGTGTGTGTGTGTGTGTGTGTGTGTGTGTGTGTGTGTGTGTGTGTGTGTGTGTGTGTGTGTGTGTGTGTGTGTGTGTGTGTGTGTGTGTGTGTGTGTGTGTGTGTGTGTGTGTGTGTGTCCTTCCCCTGTGTTTTGTTTGCCAGATCTACAACCACAACATGCTGAGGGACTCCTTCCTGGGTCAGGTGACCCTGCCGGCTGAGCCCAGCGGCCAGCAGCAGCAGACCATCCACCTGAGGGACAAGGGTAACCGGCGTGACAACGACCTCCCCGGAACCCTCACCGTGGTGGTGGTGACTAGCAGAGTGCTCACTGAAATCTAAACTCATTCATTAAGACCTGAGGCCGATGCTACGAATGCCTTCTAAACCAGTGGTTTCGTGCCAAGGAGGACCCCCAAATTGATGTATGTATTCGGCCGCGGAACCCCCCATCTGCAAATGTTCTGTGCCATCCAAAATAGCAGATGTACAAGTTTGTGACGCGCTGTGAGCTTGTTCGTCTGCTATTTTTAAATAGCCAACGCTAAAATCTAAAATGACACAACACACAAAAAACAAACACAATCTGTCTGGCCAATCAGGATCTATAGCACTGGTTACATCAAATATGAAATTCTGTTACTATAGATACAAACAAATAACGTTGCCAAGTTTACCATTGTTTACAAACAGTAAATAATTAGAGGCTATTGTTATAATCAATTTTACACGGTGAGCAGAAAACCCATGAATGAAACACAGCATGACCTCCTAATCCTCAGTGATGTACAAGTGCCTACTTGTAAAAAAAAAAAGTTATTCGTTTATATTACGTATCATCACAGTATGTTTAGTGAAGCAGTCTATTCTGCTCTTATTGGGACCAAAGTTAAGCGTACAGTGTTGTTGTCTGCTGTACTGTGCCAAGAGAAGCCCATGCAAAGAATCATAGAAGAAAAAAGATTGGGTGGTGGAATATTCTTAGAGAGCAACCAACCATCCAATATGTTTTTAACATTTCAAAGACCAAGAACAACATCAGCTGATATTAACCATGAATACAATCAACAGGAAACAACACTTTAACTTAAAGTGGTTACTTGTGTTCCTCTCGAGAAGAGATGTATCAAAGAGTTCAATGCAGAAAGGGGCACTTTTTTATCGTTCTACTAATACATACAGTACAAACATGTATACTTTTCCCTCTCTTTCAGTCATCTTATTCTGTCTATATTTACTTATATAATTTTTTGATAGCCAGTTTTGTGCCTACTGATTTAAAAATGAATAATGCCATTTAGCTGGGATAACAAATTGGAGCTGTGCTATTGGGCTGTGGTCAACACACTGTCACTTCTATCCATTAAACAAAAAACAAAAAGTAATAGAATCTATAATTGATTCAGTAATTGTCTGGTTATCACTACCTTCTCGTGCCAAAAGTATTTCTTGTTATTTGAATCAACCGAAGACAGAGGGAGATATACCCAGCAGCTGTGTGTTACCAAGTCAAACCAAAGCAAAGACTCCTGGGGCCTTGATTTTATATTCAATGTTGTTGCGTAATAGATTTGATTAATTTGATACACCTCCAAAAAAAAAAAACATCATCTGACCTTTCTTAGATTTGATCATAAGCACAATATTACAGTAATGCTCCAATGCTAATGCTCATTACCATATCTGACCACATGGTGGCAGTAGAGTGTCTTGAAATGTATGAGAGAAAGAGGTTGTTGAGCTAAATCAAATTTTTATTCTCATTAGTTAAGGCCTTCTTAAGGTAAAGACTGTGCCATTTGTGCAATAGTTGGTTGATATTTCATTGCAGCTGAGCATCAATATCTTTGCATGTTAATTTTGACACCCACGTTGTGCTCCACATGCATTTTTGGGCCAGTTACCAATCTCCATGTTGATGTATATATTTTCATGTTGTGCCATTATCAAAAGCATCATTGCTCATTGCCTAAAACCTATGTTACAGTAGCCCCTTTTACACAGCCTGTTCAAGGTGGGAATGTTGTGCCGGTATTCCACCTCGCTGTGGAATAACGGTGGGATTTGAACTTGACTGTAGCCTTATTTATATGGATTGCGCTACTTTCTTTTAGCCTCCCCCATTTTTTATCATTTCAACCACAACCGTCCGGCCGATTCAATGCTTGTATTTTCACAACCCAACACAAACCACTGTCATTAATGACAGGCACAGTATTTTCAAAGGAGAAATAAGGACCTTCATTTTGTGAGAAAATGAGGGAGACACAATTCAACCCTGACCTTGCAACAACAGATTTAAAACAATTGAGCTACATTAATAGGCATAGTCTAAATAAACAATACAATATTGTTGTAAATGTATACAATCTACCGACAATAGCTGTCATCTTAAACAGCAAAGTGTAACACTACAGGCTGAAAGGGTTGAACATAGCCGTTCTACAAGCTCACAACACTGTCATATGCCACAATGAATTAAGCATTACACTTCACACCTCTGATTCTTGAACGGCGGCACGCTTAAAAGCACACACGCAGCCGGTTTTACGCCGGCTTTGTTTGGTTCTGTGTTAAAAAAAAACAAAGCCAGTATAATAACAGATCTTCTTTATGGCAATATGGATCTCTGTATAAAAGGGGCTATTTACTTCAAAGATGTGTTAACACCATCTTGCTTTACTTAATTGTATTTGTTTACTCATATCGTTATGTCACTATATAACAATGCTGACGCTTTTAAGTTTACATTATTTTGTAGATAGCTATTTGGAAATCATACAATTTACAATATCATGTAAATTTGTTTTATTTTATGTACCGTTGATGCATAGACCATGCAATTGTTTCTTATGTTTGGGTTCATTGCCACTCATTTTAGGTTTGAATAATTCTATGATCTTGGAATGGTTCGTCTGGTTTTGTTTACAAGTTTACAAGTCTATGGTGTCATCGTTTCGTTTTCTAATTTGTTATCGTTCAATACACCCTACCAGCTCCCCACTGAGGAAAATAAGATACTCTACTACAGTGGTTCTCAACCTCTTCAGACCGCGACCCCCCAAAATAATCATATTTGAACCGGGGACCCCCCACCCTGACAAGCACTTCGAATGTAGGAGTTGAGGCATTAACATTTTATTACTCGGTTCCACAGATAAATATTGTGAAAATAGCAGCTCTACAAGTCCTTAAATTGTCACTTCACTGTCATCTGGGGACCCTCCCAAAATCATGTGGGGAGCTCCCTGGGGGTCCCGAACCACAGGTTGAGAACCACTGCTCTACTACAGTACATAAGTATAGTAACAGTAAATAACTTCTTACACAATGTAAAACCCTCAGTGTTCATTTATCCATTTGTAACTCAGAGAGACAGTATGCAACTTACCTGTAAGGGTCCATTTGGTTACATTTGTTTACTCAGAATTTAAGTGAAACTTCCCTCATTTTCAACCTAATTGCCATTGTTCTGATGTGAGTAGTATAGTGTGGCAAAAATATACCCTATGTCTTCTGTGGAATTGCAAATAAAATGTTTACATTATGACAATGACGTTAGACGCATCTTTTCATCGGGTGTACATTTTGCAGAGAAAATATCCAGAAGATATAGGGTACTTTTTTGCCACACTGTATTGATCTCCTCACACCCAGAACAGTGGTGTTTGTTTTTAAGTTGGGTTTTATTTTAAGTTTCCCTTTACACTGATGATTTT